>NC_082674.1:44573333-44876875 GCF_025265405.1 Mesoplodon densirostris
AGGGCAGAGAATATAAGAGAGAAGGGAGGAAAAAGAGGAGAGGGGAGGGGCACAGTGGGGAGGGGAGGGAAGGGAGAGAGGGTCTAAGCATGGTGGGTACTGGACAAAATAAACCCCAGAAGGAGAAAATCCACCCCAAGTGGAAACATGCTAAAAACAGGTCTCAGTTGGGAAAACGCATCTGGCAAATAAAAAGGAAAGGGGTTGAGAGTTTACAGATCAGGAGGCACCCCTCTGGTACCTTGTGGAAATTAAGGGTCCCACAGCAACAAAAGAGAATCACCATCTAACAGACACCAACTCGTTCCATCCCAAAAAAGGCACCACTGAATAAAGAGAATGTGCTTCAGTATAGCAATGGAGGAGAGGGTACTGAAGTAAGAAAAAAAAAACTAGAAAACACCCAAATTTCTCATCCCTGTTTTATGAGTGTAATTGGTGATCCCAGGAAAATAATACAGTCCCAATCGTTCTCTGAAGATACTTAATCTCTTCAAAGAACCTCTTGTGTGAATGAATACTGACCTTTTGATCTTTCTGAGGTATTAACAAAATCTGTCCAGCCACAGTCTTGGTTTTTTTCTTGAAAACACAATTTTCTATCTACTGGTCTCTTAATTTATCATCTCATGCAATCCAGATAGGCTGAGAATTTCCCAAATCACCAAGTCCTGGTTCCTTTTGGTTTAAAATTTTCTTCCCTCAATTTATCTTCTTCCTTTCACATTTTACTATAAGCAACAAAAAGAAACCAGGCTACATGTTCAGCACTCTGGTGGAAAACTCCTCAGCTAAACGCACCATTTCATCATTTCCAAATTCTACTTTCCACGTAATTGCAAGATACAATTCTGCTGAGCTTTCTGCCACTATATAACAAGGATCCCCTTTCCTCCAGTTTCAGATAACATGGTCCTTGTGTTCATGTTCAGCTCTTCTTGGCTCTTAACAATTCTCAGAAACATCTTTGGGTATCCTGCTAATGCTTCCTTTACCTTACTACATGGAATTATCAAATCAAAAGCTTCAAGCCAACCACAGTTGGGAAAAGAAACCTGGAGCCCTGGGCTCCAAGGCATAAGTTGACAGGAATAGCTAACAGGAAAGCCCTTTTGCTGATGGTGACCATCCACCATAGGCGGGATATAATAGCTAAACACATAGGTTTAAATCATGTGTCTGCTGCTGACTATCTGAGTGAGCTGAAGTACATCTATAAGCCTCTCTGAGCTTCAGTGTCCTAATCTGCAATGTAGAGATTAAAATACCTACTCATAGGGTTGTCCTGAGGCTTAAAAAGTTATTGAATGTAAAGTACTTTGCACAGTGTCTGGCTTGTGGTGTGTTCTTTAGATGGAACCTTAAAAGAAATGATCTCTGTGCTCCCTGGTGAGTGTAGCAAAGACTTGAGTCATCAACAATACTGTTTTTAGGGTCCTTGAATGACAAATCCAAGGGACGGTTCAGGCCAGGGCTTCAGGGAGAACCCAGGCCACTATAACCTCAAGGAGTCAGAAGTGAGCTGGGCATACATTCATAGACTGGGTAAAATATTCTGATTTTGCTTCTCCCTTCGAGACAGTTTTTGATGTTTATTTTGGGGTGTAATATTTCAGCATCGACATATACACACATAGCAAGATATTGCTTCCCCAAGAGCAGTGGCTCTCAAACTTATACGTGAATCAGTACCACCTGTAGGGCTTGTTGAAACATAAATTGCTGGGCCCCAACCCCTGAGTTTCTGATTCTGTAGGTCTGGGTGGGGCCACAGAATTTACATCCTAACAGTTCCCAGTTGATACTGCTGCTGCTGGTCCCAGGACCACATCTGGGGAACTACTGCCCTAGAGAATGAGACAGGATGGATGCTTCTTCTGAAAGTATATGGCATTCTACAAAGCAAACTATCAATGGTCACATAAGATTAAAATGGTCTTTATTTTTTTTAATGCTAAATATAATTCTTTATTTTTCAAATGAGGTTTCCATCAATTCAAAATCTAGGTCTCGCGGTAAGGTAAGGTACATACTGACCACACTTTTAATGCTGTTGTCTATAGACAAAGCTGCAAACTGTGCGATCTATTGAAGGATCTCCTGCCTCCTCTTGGCATCTAATTTTATAAAATGGCCTTTAAATAAGCATGAAGTACTTAATGCTTTTTTTTTACACAACCAGTAGAAATATAAGCAGACAGATAGGCCTTGTGTCTGAGAACTGAATTTAAGCCAGTTCTTTTTTTTTTTTTTTTTTTTTTTTGCGGTATGCGGGCCTCTCACTGTTGTGGCCTCCCCCGTTGCGGAGCACAGGCTCCGGACGCGCAGGCTCAGCGGCCATGGCTCATGGGCCCAGCCGCTCCGCGGCATATGGGATCCTCCCAGACCGGGGCACGAACCCGTATCCCCTGCATCGGCAGGCGGACTCTCAACCACTTGCGCTACCAGGGAGGCCCAAGCCAGTTCTTTTGTAAATTGCAATCCATAATATTCTCTTTTTCTCCAAAATTTAGAGCCTGCAAAACCTTTACCCATTTTATTAATACTGGCTGTTATGAAACATTACCGTAAATCACACTTCAGTTTTTGCAGAGTGGTTCAATAAAGTGGGGTAATATAAGTTGGAGACAAATTCTTATTCTCATTGCCCAAGAGGATAAACAAAGGATAAATTACATTCAAGGAGTTTGACCTTAGCAGAAAGTTTGAAGGCATTCAATATCTACCAAAACTAATCAGCTATAGCCTTCTGGGAAAAACTTTGGGGCATTTCTATTTTTTTTCAGGTTCTCTATGGGATGGCTATAAAAGTAGAGAATTTTGTTTTGTTTTTTTAACAACATAAAGTCTTATAAATCTTCTACTTCATTCCAACACAAAGAAAACTCCATGAAGAACTTTCAGCATTTTTAATGTATTTTTAAAAGACTTTTAAACATACTAACATAAAAAGTGTTTACTGAATACCCTTTAGTTCAAGATGAGCTAGACATAAGGTAGTCATGTACCTCAGCGTTCTTAAATACAGCACATTCAGAATGTGTGTGTGTGTTTGTGTGTGTGTGTGTGTGTAGCATGTGGTCCACAGAAAAGGGCTTATTTCCATACCATTGTGTAAGAAATACTGTTTATCTAGTCTTGCACTCAAAGCATCAGGCCTAGGAATACACACAGCTACAGAATCCATCCACTTTACTTGCCTCTGCAACTCAGTACATGAAGGATGTGTCCAGCATTTCGCCATAAGTTTCTTTGCCATAAAAGTCTTTGCTGCAAGCATTTTTGCAGCAAACTTCTTCGCCACATAACTAATTAGCCATAAGGCTATTTTGCCATAAAAGATAAAATAATGAAAAATAAAAGAGGGACATTAAAAATGACATAATGAAACATGAGAAATAACAGAAATAAAAATTTGTTGCAAAATACAAAATATTTGAATACACTTAAAATATGTGTAGATTCATGGCAATGCTGTGCAAATGACATTGTATTTTGTGTGTTGTACCTAAGCACATCTTCAAAATCTTTTATTCATAGAACTGTGCTTTTTTTTTTCTTTTTGCGGTATGTGGGCCTCTCACTGTTGTGGCCTCTCCCGTTGCGGAGCACAGGCTCCGGATGCGCAGGCCCAGCGGCCATGGCTCACGGGCCCAGCTGCTCCGTGGCATATGGGATCCTCCCAGACCGGGGCACGAACCCGTATCCCCTGCATCGGCAGGCGGACTCTTAACCACTTGCGCCACCAGGGAGGCCCAGTACTGTGCTTTTTTTTATTTTGCTTGTTGATCCATCTCCTCATTCGGCATCACACTTCTCTTTCTTCATTAAGAGAGGTCTCAGTTTCCAAATACTAGGATGCATATTGGTCACTGAGCTTCATGTCATGTTGTGAAAGCTTTTACTGTATTATCTGTTCTTGGCGTATTGTCCATGTCTGTTGGTAGACGTTCCAAAGTTCTATGGGAAATGTGGGTTCAACTCTCTGTCAGCTTGATAAAGCCGTCAATAATGTCTCTGCCTGGAAGAACTGCTAACACATTTCAACCAGCTGAAACCACACTGTCAAACCAAACTGTCAGCCAGTTATTTTACCTTTCACAGCAAAATTGCCTTACAGCCAGTAAATTATGTGGTGAAAATGCTTGTAGCAAAATGTCTACGGCAAAAATGCTTACAGCAAAAATACCCAGAACCATGAAGGAGTCCTTACAACTGACTTTATAAAAGATGTTCCATTCAGGCACCTGCCCCTCCTCTCTAACAAAACAATTCTCACTAAGACCAGCAATCACCATGTTACTAAATCCAATTTTCATTTTCATTCCTCATTATAATTAGTGTTGCCATGGCAAATCAACACTGTTGACCACATCTTTCCTCTCAGAATAATCTCTTCCCTTGTCTTTCAAACCTCATGTTTCTGATTTTTCTCCTACTTCTCTGGCTGGTCCTTCTCAGGCTCCTCTGATGGCCAGAGCACCTCAAGTTTTTCCTCAGCTCAGTTCCTCCTGTCTTCAGTCTTTCCCGAACTCTCCTCACATACACCACAGCATCAATCTCTCTCCAAACGCCAATGTTCCCAAATTAGATCTGTCAAGAGCCCTTCTCTCAGCTTCATATCCATGTAACCAACACTGACTGTATGATCCTTGCCCTAAAATCTGATCCAGTATTCTCTACCTTGGTTGCACAAAGTCTAGGAGACCTATTCTCTCTCCCTGCTGCACAGACAATGCATCACCATATCCATAAACCTTACTTTCTAAATGGCTCCTGAATTTTTTTATTTCTCCAGCTCTATGACCACCACCCTAGTCCAAGGCACCACCATCTTTAGCCTGGATTCCCACTGTAGCCAGATCTACATACCCTCATCCACTCTTCTCCCTCCACGACACAACATGCATAACCTTCTCAAAACACAAATCGGGGCTTCCCTGGTGGCGCAGTGGTTGAGAGTCCGCCTGCCGATGCAGGGGACACGGGTTCGTGCCCCGGTCTGGGAAGATCCCACATGCCACGGAGCGACTGGGCCCGTGAGCCATGGCCACTGAGCCTGCGTGTCCGGAGCCTGTGCTCCGCAACGGGAGAGGCCACAACACTGAGAGGCCTGCGTACCGCAAAAAAACAAAACAAAACAAAAAAACCACAAATCGGAGAAGAAACCTCTTAGGGAATTCAGGACCAGCCAAGCTTCACCCATTTCACACCCACTGGGCAATAAACTCCTCCATTCCCCAGCTAAGAAAGGTGGGAATGGTCAAACTTAGCCTCCCCCCTCCTCACCCATCCCCTCTTAGCAAGGCAACTACTATCCCTTCACAGAGACAGTACTTTGAAGTTCATGTTGCAATTTTACCCCTCTTCCACCCATTCTGGGAAAAAATGATGGACTGGGACTCTTCAGAAATTCTGTTTCTGGAAGGAAATGTCCCTCCCTTATCCGCATCCTTACTTTGTAACCTGGCTTATAACAGGCTATCCATTTTTGTAGCATACTTTTCAAAAACACTTATAATCTGGTCCTATCTTTTTAGGGCCTGGACCAGCTCACACAGCAGGAAGAACAAAGTCACCAACTTTTACATAGCCCGGCTAATCATGGAAGTGTGCCCAGGCTTCAGATAACTTGTTTTAATTTTTTTTTCTTGCCAGAGTAATGTAAATTAAAATGGGGTAAGATATTTAATATTTAATACTAAGCTTTAAAAAGAAACCTGCTATGTATTTTGATGCAAAGACTCTGATGATAGTAAAAGAATACAGAAGATACTTAGCATGCAAAGAAACAAAACACAAATCAGATGATGTAACCTCTTATTTAAAACTGTTCAGAGCTTGTGCATTGCTCTTGGAACAAAAGCAAATTCCTTACCACAACTGTGAGGCTCTGCAGAGACTGGAATATTATAACTCCCAGTCTCTACTGCACCACCACTGCCCCTTGCTCCCTGGGCTCCAGCCACACTGGCTCCCTTCAGCTCCTTAAATGCACCAAGCTCCCACCTGCTATCAGTGCTGTTTGCTCTCCCCTGCTATACACCTAGTTAACTCGTGTTCATTCTTCAGCTGCCAGACTAAAGCCCACCTTGCCAAGTAAGCCTTTCCTGATGCTGAAGACTCTGATCTCACAATGCCATGTGCTTCTCCTTCACGGCACTTATCACAGTCGTGATTTTATGTTTATTAGTATGATTCCTTGAGTAATGTCAGTCTCCCACTCTAGACTGTAGGGCAGACTGTAATTGTTTTGTCATGTATTATATCCTTAGCACCTGGCACTGCCAGACGCTCAATAAATACTTGTAGAATAAATGAGGAGATAAACCAGAAAGATTAGCTGAGAACACATTAATGCAAACTCTGTGATAAATAACATACAGTCTGCTAACAAATAATATGGCCAAATAAAGAGGTGTGCATTCACATAAACCACCCATCATCCGATACCATGCATGACTCTGGGGGGCTTCTGGCCTAATTGCTCATTTTTCCTCACTAGAACGTCAGTGAAATCCATAGAAGATACTCTTACCCAGAATTTTCTCTTATTGTCTGGTCCTAAGTCATCCACTGATCCAGTTCCTCCTGTCCCTCAGCTGTCCACATGCCAGGATATCCCCAGAGGCTGCTCACCTCTTTGGACCAGTCACTTGTGCTAATCACAGAGACAAAAGACACTCATCAGCACGGTAGTCAGGGATCCTCATGATCATAGCACCCCCTCTCTCCAGTCACTCCTGCACCTCAAACACAGTGTTTTAGCCCCTCTGGTTTACTCTTAAGTTCTCTAAACATACCATACTGGCTCTCCTCCCAGGCTTTGCACAGGCCATTGCCTCTGTCCACAACACTCTTCCCAACGCACCCCCCCCCCCACCATCCTTCACACCTCTACTTGCCTGCCATGTCCTTCTGACAAACTTTGCTGTCTCAACAAAACTTGACTGGGTGCTTCTCCTCCGTGGTTCCCTGACCCACTGTGCTTCCCTGATCACAGGGTGCCTCGCAGTACAGTGGCCTTGTCTGCATCCTCCCAGGTCTTCCTCACTAGTCCTTGAGAGCAGAGGCTGAGCTTTTTTCAGAGTTGCATCCTCAGAGCTTGGCACAGGGTCAGATACTAGTAGGTAATTAGTAAATACTTGCTGAGTGGCCACAGAGAAGCCTCAGATTCTACTTATGCAGTGGCTCGGAGTTCAGTCAGTACCACAGTCTGCAACTCAAACCAATTCTTGTTCTATTTGCTTCTGCACTGATTCAGTACCACTGCAGAAACCCTGAGATGCACTGCTTCCCTAATGTTCACTTGGCAAAAATGCCTACTGTAAAATATTGCCTTCTGTGCAGTACTGAGTACAAGGCATTTTGTAGGCTTCTCTACGTCTTGATAGGATGAAAATAAATTTGCCAGAATCAGTACAATTTAAAATAATCTCCTCCCTGCTAGCCCTAAGGCTTGCACTTTATTATAGCACTTTCAAAAGCATGTTACAAGAAACATCATCATCCAGGATGTTAATTGGTATTACGCAAAAAAAGAGAAGTATTCCAAAATAAAATATGTTTGAGAAACACTGGATAAAACAAAGTTAGATAAGAGTCTTTACTGTAGGATTTCTCAGAGCCTTTAACAAGTTAATCTACATCATGAATTTCCAAGAGGAGAGTAGGGTTCACAACAACTTCCCAAACATGTTAAACCACAGAGCTCCAAACCCACCCTTTTGTGCATTTTGGGGAGCTAGTCTTTTATGGAACTCACATTGGGAAATGTTGCTTTATGAATACTTTCTATATCTTATAATAAACATTCCCTCAGCTTAAAAATTCTGATCGCTGCCTTATATGGAGTTATACTGTTCATCAGTGTTATGTCCACTCACATATACAAGTGACATCCATGATCACCTGCTTTGTGCAAGAATGCACAGAGCTGGGGCTTCCCTGGTGGTGCAGTGGTTGAGAGTTCGCCTGCTGATGCAGGGGACACGGATTCATGCCCCGGTCCGGGAAGATCCCACGTGCTGCGGAGCGGCTGAGCCCGTGAGCCATGGCCACTGAGCCTGCGCGTCTGGAGGCTGTGCTCCGCATGGGAGAGGCCACAGCAGTGAGAGGCCCGTGTACTGCAAAAAAAAAAAAAAAAAAAAAAATGCACAGAGCTGAGGAAGTACTGCTTAGTATAGCTCTCCCTCTGAGGGATCTTGTCCACAAGACAGAATAAGCAAACGTCCACAACATAATCCACTAGACGTGGTATGCCAAAGGCGCAGGCCATGTTCTCTACTGAAAAGAGCCGAAGGGATAGAATGCAGGTTTCCCAACCTGTCCCTCCCAGGATACCAGGGTAAATGCTTCTTTTCTTGTTTTTGTCTTGAATGTGGAACTGGCCCAGCTGGTTCTAAACCGTTCCTGGGCTCTCCCTGGCACACACACCCCCTAACACACACACACACACACACACACACACACACTAGTTAATATGTTAATTTTATAAATCTTTCTATAAAACGTCATCATACAACAAGAAATTTTAAAAATATAATTTCTAAAGGACAGTCAGACTCTACCCTCCAATAAACCATTTTCATAAAATTCTCTATGAACAAGGAGTGAGGGGACAGACACAGAAATCTGCAGATCATGAGCTTCACTACCTCTTCGTGGATCCAACAGTGACAGCAGAAGAGAAGCCTGTCCCCACAAAACAGCCCAGCCCTCAGCTTCCAAGTCCAGCTTCCCCACGACTGCACTGGTGTTTACAGCATATAAGATCATGCCTCTGAATCTATTTGCAGGACCCTTGTATTCTATGGGATTTATGATAATAGCCCTATGTTTCCTTTTACAGATCAATAAGGCTCAAAACTGAGAGCTGGGAAAATGTAAATCCACTGTGTGTATAAAACCCACTGAATTATATGCTTATTTACTATACCTCATAGCACATGAGTTGATCTAATAATTCATTTCTGACTCTAGAAAATTGTCGAATTGTATGAGTCTCAAAGCTCTGTGTATCCAGTTTTGGCCTGTTCAGCTTTGGAGAAAAGAGAGGGCAGAAGAGAGGGAGACAGGAACTAAATTCAGCCAACATTTATTGAGTGCTTACTTTGTCTTGATCAATGTGGGATAAGGAAGGAGTGGAAGCTGGGAAGTGTGAGGACAAGTACTCCCTCCCTTAGGACAGGACCGGCATGACACCAACACCCCTGACACAGGAGGAGAGGAAAGATGGGATGGAGGCAAAGGCAAGGCCAGGCAAGGCCATGCAAGGCCGGAAGGAAAGGCACAGACAGGACGGCATAGAACTGTGATAACAAATGAGCTGCTCAATATCTGTAAAAGAATGACCTTACCCTTGGTGTTGCTCCTTGAAGGCAAATTTTATATTCAACCACTTTGTTCTAAGCAGACACTTGCTACACTTTCTAAATAGTAACAAACCTCCAATGCCTCTTATGACCCTTAATTTATATATATATATATATATATATATATATATATATATATATATATATTCTTTTTCAGATTCTTTTGCGTTATAGGTTATTACAAGATATTGAATATAGATCCCACCTCCTACTGAGCCTTAATTTTTAAAACAGCTGCTACCAACATTAAGGTGCTGTCCGTGATCTGTTATATTTGTATGCCTTGTCTACGCTTAGAATCAAATAGTTGCAAAAATGAAGCCATTGTCCACTCTACCCTCTGTGGTTTTCTCACTGTACAAACCCCATCCAACTTACCTGCACCTTCTCCTCAATGGAGAGAGCGTCAGATGAGGCTGAGAGAGTGGGTGAGGGTGAACAATACTCCATGGCTCTTATGGCTCACTCACGAAACAAGATTCATGTAAGAAGATAGAAAGATGAAGAAGAATCCAGGACACTCCTCAAGGAGCTCAGAGTCTAGCGGGGAGAGAGGACACCCAAACAGATCATCACAAGAAGAGAGGAAGGATGGCCAGTAGTAAGCACAGTGAGAATGGCCTCAGTGGCTTACATGGGTAACTCATCTCATCATCACACTTCCGTCATTCCCATTTTGGGGATGAGGAAACCAAGGCATAGAATTAAACCCAGCAAGCCTGTCTCCAGAGCCACAATCTCAACCACCACTGTATACTTCAATCCCACACCCCTACTTTGGCAGGCACCTCCTCCCATAAAGTCACCCAAAATCTCATATGACCTCTCTCTTCTTTACCCCTGACTCCCATAAACCCATCCAGGTGGCTAGAAAAGAGAACAGTGAAACATTGTGCTGTGTGGTTGGGTTTGGCGCTATGGGTTTGACACAGTGACTTGTCTTCTTAACTATTTTTTTTAACTCAAACCTTGGACTGTGGCCAGTGCAAGTCATGTCTGACTCAGTAGAGCCAGAAACACAAAAACAAATAGAGAGAAAACCTTTAGCTGTAGCTTTAAGTCATTTATCGACTGTGAGAGGAGGAACATACCAGTTAATAATATCAAGACCTGGGCTTCCCTGGTGGCGCAGTGATTGAGAGTCCACCTGCGAATGCAGGGGACGCAGGTTCGTGCCCCGGTCCGGGAAGATCCCACATGCCGTGGAGCGGCTGGGCCCGTGAGCCATGGCCGCTGGGCCTGCGTGTCCGGAGCCTGTGCTCCGCAACGGGAGAGGTCACAACAGTAAGAGGCCCGCGTACTGCAAAAAATAATGATAATAATAATATCAAGACCTTAAATTCACTTAGCACTTTTTCCCCAAAGGGTCAAGGTATGCCATACACAAGTACACTCAGTCCAGACTCAAAATTAGGAGGAAGGAGCCTTCACTATAACTTCTGAATCAGTGGATTCTATCGATATTTTAATGATTATCTGGGTAAACTTATAGTCTGGTTAAAACTTCCCCTTGGTTTACAGTAGGGCTTCAGCTTTCCAAAAACTCCCAACACACATCTCATTTCATCCTCATGACAACCCCATAAGGCAGATTTTACCACATTTCACAACTAGAAAGCTGAAATTTAGAGATTTGAAAACACAAAAAAAATTTTGAATATGTAAACGTACTTTTTCTATGGGAAAGCCCGCATGAACTTTTTGGCCAACCCAATACGAAATATGATTCTACAAAACATAATTTTTCTATAAAATTGTTACCCCCAATTTGGAAAACTACCAGAGTTTATGCACCACCATTGAAAGAAATTATTTTTTGGAACTCTGTTTCAAGAAGTGGAACCACCTAGGTACAGACACACATTTCCTGCACCAAAGATGCTTTTTTATTTTTTATTTTTTTGTGGTATGCGGACCTCTCACTGTTGTGGCCTCTCCCGTTGCGGAGCACAGGCGCCAGATGCGCAGCCTCAGCGACCATGGCTCACGGGCCCAGCCTCTCCGCGGCATGTGGGATCTTCCCGGACCGGGGCACGAACCCGTGTCCCCTGCATTATCAGGCGGACTCTCAACCACTGCGCCACCAGGGAAGCCCCAAAGCTGCTTTTAACACTGCTTAATATCACTCCAACGGGCCTCCTAACCTCACATTTTAGCCCCATTCACAGTGGGCTTTCTGATGCTGAAAAGAAGTGCTGCATCTTAACTTCTGTAGGAGGTGACCTGACACATGACTGATTATACTATTTCTAGTTGCAGCTGTAGGTATTTGGGTTCAAAGTGAAAGGAACCACTGGAAACACTGAAGTGTTTAAATTCTCCAACTGCTAAAGCTGAGGGCTTAGCTCTATCTAGAGCCTACCTATTCTCACAGTTGCAAACACTTGACAAAAAAACCCCTCTCTTTAAAAAAAGAAAAACTACATGAGTCAATTGTGAAGAAAGTTGGATGGTCACTAAATGTTTGAGGGTTTTTTTTTTTTAATTCATTCATTTATTTATTTATTTATTTTTGGTTACGTTGGGTCTTTGTTGCTGCGTGTGGGCTCTCTCTAGCGACAGTGAGTGGGGGCTACTCTTTGTTGTGGTGCACTGGCTTCTCATTGCAGTGGCCTCTCCTGTTGAGGAGCATGGGCTCTAGGTGTGTGGGCTTCAGTAGTTGTGGCTCGCGGGCTCCAGAATGCAAGCTCAGTAGCTGTGGCACACAGGCCTAGTTGCTCCATGGCATGTGGGATCCTCCCAGACCAGGGCTCGAACCCGTGTTCCCTGCATTGGCAGGCGGATTCTTAACCACTGCCTCACCAGGGAAGTCCTGCTTTGAGGTTTTTAATGGGCAGTTTCATGCAGAAACATTGTGGGACAAAGGAGGGACAAGTAGACCCATTTGCCTTGTAACTCACCCTCCCAGCTGAGTCACCTCACACAACAGAAGAGGTGTGAACTTGGACTCTGACTCACCTAGTCTGTGATCCCAAATCCCCAAGTTAACACCCTTCAGTCTCGTCTTACAAGACAGGGAAAACAATGCCTGCCTAACAGGAGAGTTGGGTGCAATCATTTTTTAGAGATGCCATAACGAAGTACCACAAACTGAGTAGCTTAAAAAACAAACACTTACTGTCTCACAGTTCTGGAAACTAAAAGTCTGAGATCAAGGTACTGGCAGGCTTGGTTCCTTCTGAGAGCTGTGAGGGAAGACTCTGTTCCAGGCCCCTTCCCTTGGCTTATAGATGGCCATCTTCATGCTCATATGGTGTTCTTTCTGTATCCATGTCTGTGTCCAAATTTCCCCTTTTCATAAGAACACCAATCATACTGGATTAGGACCCACCCTTAATCCTTATTTTAACTTGATTACTTCTGTAAATACCCTATCTCCAAAAAAGGTCAATAGATTCTGGGGCATTAGGGGTTAGGAGTTCAACCTATGAACTGCGGGAGGGGGGATTACAATTCAACCCGTAACACTGGGAGAGAACATTTTAAAGCCCTTGGCATAATGAGCATTCAAAAACTGGCTCCTGATTTTCCCCAGTCCTGGCACTGCCATTGCCTGCCATAAACTCTGGGTAAGTTATTCATCCTTTCTGAGCATGTGGTCCATGCCGATGAAGTGAGGAGGCTAGAATCATGGATTTAAGTTCTCTCAATTCTAACGCTCTCTGCTTCTGCACCTTGTTGATGCCTTTTTCTTTTCTAACACATATATTTTGCATTTTATAACTTCTGCCAGTCTGTTTTTTTCCTTCTTCCTTCCGTCTTTCCACTTATCCTTCCCTTCTTTACACCTACCAGCATCTCTGCCAATCATTGTGAATGCATTTTTAATAGCACAGTGACATAGCTATACTTTAGTTTGCTCACATCATTAGGGAAAATGATGGACCTCATTAGTTGAGTTACAACTTCCCCCCAGTTCTTGGGATAAAAGAAAACAGCCTTAAGGTTTTTTAGACATGCTTACAAAATCCAAAATAGCCAGCTGTTCCTAGGAAGCAAATTAAAATGCCCTTGACCTTCCTGGAAGTTAAGTAAGGAATCATGTAACAAAGTGTTCCAGAAACTAAATGACTAAGAGAATCATACAATTTTAATACATGGGGGAAATGTAGGTTCCTCTGAGATCCTTCAAAAGAGTATTTCAAGATCCAGAGAAATGAAGTGTTTTTTGCCTGTCTGGACTATGAATTCAGCACAGTCAGAAGTAATATGTAGTACAATAATGATTTAACTTTGACATTCATAGGAGGATTCCACCATACCTCGTGGGTGGTTTCACTGTAACAGAAGCAGCACCAGACACGATCTCTAGAGCTGCAATTGTGCCAATGAGATCATGGGTAACCTGGTGACACTGGGCTCATTGCTGCATTTTTCTGAGTCTCATTTTCCATGTATCCAAAAAGAGAATAATTCTGGCCTCTTCTTGGAACTACTGGAAGGATCAAAATATAATAAAGTGTGTCAAAGAACTTTTCAAAGCATAAAACCCTTTACAAATGTAAGATACTTTCATTATTAGCTATGCACATACCTACCTTTTGTCAGTAAATGAGGTCAGGCTGGTTCCCCACAGGCTCCCTCCCCACTTTAAATAGAAATTAAAATGCACCCTGCCCGTGGGTTCACACTCCAATCACCTACAATAGCTTCTTTTGAACATCATTAAGCAGCACACCTGAAACGTATCATTCTTTCTTCAGAAACCTCCTGCTCATCACTTGACCATCCAGAATAGCACCTCAGGAAAAGAAGGTTTGAAATGTGAATAAAGTCTTCCAAAATTCAAGGTAATTTTAACAGGAGCCAGGGAATACTTGATATATATACACTCTCCTCTCTCTTGAAAACTTTTGAATGACAAGTACCCATCCTTGGGTGCTGAAAAGAAATCTTTGCTTTGATATAATCCCTAGGGGCTCTTAATGTGTTCATCCAAAAAAAAAAAAGCCAGAACATGACATCACTCTAAAATATTTAGAGCTGGCTTTGAGGAGAGAAGATCTTATTGTTGCAGAGGCAGCAGTGACGTCATAGAAAAGACAGGGGACTCGGAGCCGAATGGCCGTAGGGCTAGGCCTGCTCAGATCATTTACTTGTTCTGAGGCCCCCAGGGTTACGCAGTATAGCCCTACCCCAATATCATCACAAGGATTAAATTGTGCACATATATGGCTATATACACATCCCACTGAAGAATATGCATATGTGTATAAAGTATGCTGATCCTAATATTTACTCAGCACTCATGAATGAGGCAGGATTCTAGCTCATTCCATGTATTATTTAATATTCACAGCAAACCTAAGGGAAGAGGTATTATTATCACTACTTATAAAGGCACAGAAAGGCTAAATGACTTGCCATGGTCACACATGGTAAATGGTAAAGCGGAGATTCAAGGCCAAGCTGTCTGACTCCCAAGTTCATGCTGTCCCCTCACCGTTGCATCTGCCACCCTGCAAGCAGAACTCTTCACTGGCTCCCCTTCACCTACAAATTGAAACTCAAGCTCCTCAGCATAGCATGGAAGGCTTTATTTCACCCACCACTGCCCATCTCAACTGGCTCATCTCCTACTGTCTACCTTTTCAGATCTTCGTGACCACAGCTATAATAAAACAGGAAGAAGAAAACTTATGGACATGGTAAATACAGACCTGGCCTGAGGAGAGGTAGCTGAGATGTAGTGGGCACCAAAGCCCTCCTCCAGGAGGGGAGGCTGCCATGTTTTCTGCTGTTTGACCTGCTGCAGGAGGTCGCCCCTCACAGAGCTCCTCTCTCAGGAGTATCAGTTAGGAAGGGGCTGAAGAGGCAAGTCCAATTAATGACTAATTGCTTAAAGTGACAGAAGAATTTCAACCAGACTCCTAATGATCACGTAAGAGACCATTTGGTACATGGATGAGGTGGTGGGAGCAACCTGAGGAAAACACACAAAAAAACTGTTCTCTCTTGGGGGTCTCTCATTCAAGGGCATTTTGAAAGCACCCCTTGATTGGGAGTCAGTTGAGACATGGCTGCAGAAATAATGCTCAGGGCTCCCTCTGTTTGTGTCCTCTGTGTGGATTTAATTTTCAGTGTCAGCCAAAACTGGAATTCTCTGCAGTGTTCAGTGCTAGTGCTGGGAAAATGGTTGCTATTGATACTTGGCTCTGTTATTTTCCTTTTATTTATGAGAGGATATCAATACACTTTAAAACAAAAGCTTGGGGCTTCCCTGGTGGCGCAGTGGTTGAGAGTCCGCCTGCTGATGCAGGGGACACGGGTTCGTGCCCCGGTCCGGGAGGATCCCTCATGCCGCGGAGCGGCTGGGACCGTGAGCCATGGCCGCTGAGCCTGCGCGTCCAGAGCCTGTGCTCCGCAGCGGGAGAGGCCACAACAGTGAGAGGCCTGCGTACTGCCAAAACAAAACAAAACAAAACAAAAGCTTTGCCTACTGTGGCATCTCTTCTTTATTGTATGATTGAAAACATGGAAAATTATACATGAACATGACCCGCTCCGCCTCAAGACCTGACCTGAGACTATTTACCTTTATGTGAACACACCCAGAACTTTCCCCCCTGTAATTCTCAATTCACCCACTTCTCTCTACCAGGAAGCTCTTACCATCATCCATCAAAACCTCACTTGTCCTTGAGGGTCCAGATCAAATGCATTGTCCCATGATTTTCCCCAAAGGAAAAAGGTTTCCCTTATTTCCTCCATCTCACCTGAGGATCAGGGACTGTGCCTTTTTCATCTCTGTGCCTCCAGGGCAACCAACACAGTGCTCCGCACATAAGAGTTGCCTTTAAAATACTTGCTTAATTTGCAAATGACAAGACAGATATTAAAACAACAACAAAAAAAACTCTCATTGTAATGGCAAGGGCTATAGAGGAAGGCAGAGAGAAAAAAAGCTGAATAAGAAAAAAAGAGGAACAGAGTCACCCCCATTCTCCCAGTTACAACCAGCAATTGATTATCTCAATTATCTTTAGTGGATTATCTACAATGAGGGTTAGCTCACCGCAAAAAATTAAAATTTATCTCCAAGTCATACTGACTAAATCAAGCAATGTGGGGCATACAGATAGTTTGTATACAATGCTCATAATTTTTTGTTTCATTTTCCTACCCCTGATATGAAGCAGACTTTAACTGGACATCAGTGCTAAATTTATGACAACATTTCTAACACCAATGCTATAAATTTGCACAATCTTTAATCCAAATGTCTACCTAGTTTCCATTTTCACACTGATAGTTAAATACTAAGCACATCAGGACCTCAAGAAATAGCCCACCTAAAACTAAATTGCCAAGCAAAAATCAGTCCATTCACTAATTCAAGAAATCTGCACTGAGCACAAACCACGTGCCAGCACAATCATAAGTCGCTGCAAGAGCAGGGCCACCATCTAACAGGCACACCCTGATCTTGCCCAAGGTGTTTGAATCATGGCTTAGGCCAATTAAATATATACAACAATTAAGTTGGTAGGTTAGTATAGCCATCAACATTTTTCAGATGCATGAGGGTTATATAACTCCCTTCTATGAGCATATATGGAAGCAAGTCTGTAACCAAATTTGACTACACATACTAACATTTATTAGCAAGTAGCCACAAAATCACACATACATCCTGCTCTTTCCACTCTCAGACATCCCAGGATTCCACCATTTTAGGTGATCCAACTTGGCCTGAAAGATTCACTTGGAAGAGATGAAACAATAGTCTAGAGCAGGGGTCAACAAACTTCTTCCTCAGGCCAAATCTGGCCCTCCCTGATTTTGTAAATAAAATGCAACTGGAAAACACCATGCCCATACTTTTAAATATTATCCATGGCTGCTTTCATGGGACAAAGGCAGAAATGAGTAGCTGGAACAGTGACCACATGACTGGTAAAGCATAAAATATTATCTGGTCGCTTATAGGAAAAAACTGCTGATCTCTATACTGGAGGCATCAGGTAGTGAGATATCCCTAAAGATACAGACTAAAGGGATTTCTAGATTTTTATACCTTATTTGTGCAAAGGTGAAGAGTGTCTCTAAAATATTTTAACTGACCCATACTTTTTGAATAACACTCATTTCACCAGTGTGAGCCCTTTCCAAACATCCATTATGCTAAGCCACTAATTTCTCCTATTAAAACTCATTCCTAATAGGTATTATGCTAATCAGCAGAAATCTCTGGAGTTGATCAAATAATAAATATCACAGAAGTCCCCAGTAGCCCCATATGGAGTATGGCCTTTCTGATAAATTCTTAGCTAAAATCACTCCTGGAACATGAATTTCTGATTAAGTCAACTGGTTGCCCCTAAAATGTGGCTTAAACTAATTTACACATTCTTAACATTATCCAATCTATGCTGAAGTATTTAAAGTGAATTACAGACATCGTAACCCACTGACATCAACATTTACAGTCAAAATGATGTAATATTCTCAAGTCATCAGGACTTGATTCTAGCAGCATTTGCAATTCCTCCACATGCAGGCATTTTACTGAATCATAGCTGCAAGCACTTTCTGATAGATTGTACCAATTCTCTAAAATTCAGTCCCATTTATTGAAAATGTAATGTAACTGAAGTATAGCATCCTAATTATAAAGCAGGGCTGACCATGGAAAATGCATTTGACTCTTTTGCTACTATGATTTTTTTAAAATTTACACTTCAATTCCCCATGGATGATAAAGGAATTTTGCCTCACTTATTAAGTCCTGAACCACAAATGGGAATGTTCCTCCTTACTGCATTTGGACCTGGGAACATTTTGAGCAAACATCAGTGCTCTTCTTTGCAAACAGGCCAATAGTTTTTCCCAAAGGACAAGAGAAAAGGAATTATTCTGCATTAAAAAATAAATAAATAAAACAAAGAAGTTAGTATTTAATTATTACTGTTAAGAAACACTGAATTAAAACAACTAGAAGGTTATTATTTTGTCTCACTTTCTTAATTCAGGATTTTTGTTAATTTCACTTTTTTCCCATTTGTTACTAAATAAGATGTGTGCCTTGTTTCGTTAGTCCAGAAATAATTTTCCCTGTCATTTCTAATTAGAAACTTCTGAAATAAAACTTGAAAAATGGAAAAGTGTCTTCCTCATTTCAGCAAGCCACTGCTTGCTGAGACTCTTCTGTACAGCTCAGAGGAAAATGAGGGTAATTCCCATTGTTCTGAGAACATGCAGCTCTGAAAAATACCTCCATTGCTCAGGAAGCCATGTTCCGTTCCCACCCTAACTCCCAACAAATGTATTTGCTTCATGCATAGGATTAATTTTTTGTAATATAGCTCCTCTGATTGGAACTACTAAGCAGAGAATTTTTTAACTATAATTTTCCATGTTTTCAATCATACAATAAAGAAGAGATGCCACAGTAGGCAAAGCTTTTGTTTTAAAGTATATTGATATCCTCTCATAAATAAAAGGAAAATAACAGAGCCAAGTATCAATAGCAACCATTTTCCCAGCACTAGCACTGAATACTGCAGAGAATTCCATTTTTGGATGACACTGAAAATTAAATCCACACAGAGGACACAGACAGAGGGAGCCCTGAGCATTATTTCTGCAGCCATGTCTCAACTGACTCCCAATCAAGGGGTGCTTTCAAAATGCCCTTGAATGAGAGACCCCCAAGAGAGAACAGTTTTTTTGTGTGTTTTCCTCAGGTTGCTCCCACCACCTCATCCATGTACCAAATGGTCTCTTACGTGATCATTAGGAGTCTGGTTGAAATTCTTCTGTCACTTTAAGCAATTAGTCATTAATTGGACTTGCCTCTTTAACCCCTTCCTAATTGATACTCCTGAGAGAGAGGAGCTCTGTGAGGGTCGACCTCCTGCAGCAAGTCATACAGCAGAAAACATGGCAGCCTCCCCTCCTGGAGGAGGGCTTTGGTACCCACTACATCTCAGCTACCTCTCCTCAGTCCAGCTCATCGTACCACCCAGCCACACAAGCTGTGCCTGGACAATAAGAAATCTGCTTTAACAAACGTTCCTGAGCCTGTCTTCATGTTTGTTGTTGTTATAACAATAAGAGCATTTTCAAGCACTGCAGAGTTTAAAAAACATCATGGTCATTATCTCATATAATCTCAACACCATTTTCCAGATGACTAAACTGAGACTCAAGATAGTTAAGAGACTGGTTGAAATTCACACGACATATATGTTGCAAGGAAGTACCCAGCTCCACAACCCATGTTAGTCAGCTTCATGGTCAGGACTTCAAGCCCGGGACTTTGTCCAGCTCACTGCAGTACTTCCCACTAAGAAGGTCTCCTTCAGAGTGTGGTCAGCTGTTTCCAGACTTTAATCATCTTCAGAGACATGGTCCAGGTATATTGATCTGCCACTTCTCTGTAGCCTGACAGTCTGCAATTATGGAATTGCACCAGAGTTCTTCTTATGTAGGACAAGGTCTTTGTTTAGCCAAAAATCTTAATGGCCTCTCACAAATGAAGGATGAAGTGCCTGGGGGCATGACCTCAAAGAGCTAAAGGGAAGTAAGAGGAGAGGAGTGGGGCAGAGGGGTAGCATTCTAAAGGATAATAAGGAATGAGCCAGAGAGAGAGAGGGGCCGAGAGAAAGGTAGCCCAAGCTCTGTATAGGAGATAGTCAATAATCTCTCTGATGATGAACAACTTGGAAACTTAAAGTACAGAAATGTTTCTTATTCAGTCCTAAGTTGTTTGCTTTTCTGTGATAAGATGTCATCCCCAGAGCCAGACTAGGGTATGGCAAGAGAGGCACCTAGGATGCAAAATTTCAGGGTCATGCAGCACTGGCCTCAGCCTAGTCCTGGCCCTGGTTATTCCCAGTAGGCCACCAAAGCGTAGATAAAGTCTGAAACATACACAGCCACATGTAGGCGATATTTTAAGAAAATGAAAGAATTAGAACAGCAACTAGCACAAAGTGATACAGTTCAAAATAGGATTACATACTGTTAGGTACATACATATTCATTTTGATGTAGTGGATCATAAACTGAAATAAGCAAAAGGAGAAAAACCAGAACAAGAGGTCACTGGAAATATATATGTCCCTCCCCCAGGAATTTCAGGAGATATGAAGAGGGACACTGGGTGTCTCACTACTCATGATCTGGGGTTTGCAGACCAATTTAATTAGCAGAGTAATCCTGGCCACCTGGAGAATCTCAGGCCACCCGAGTGACCAGCAGTTGGGCTACAGTTATATGTATGGTTTTTGTTTTTGTTTATTTACAACTGAATATTTCCTATTTATCGAGTTTCCTAGATGCTTTATTATGTTTTATGATTAATAAAATTGTTTTTTTTTGTCTCTCAGTCTACAGCATCTCTTCAGCTGTAAGGGGAAGTGGGAGGAAAAATTATAATCACAACGAGGAAAAGGACCTCAGCAGTGTTTCTCTAGCCTCTTACTGTCCCTACTCATCTATGACCAATGACTATGTGGGAAGCTCTGAAGGATATACTGACACTCAGAGCTCAAATTTTAACTCATCTGTAAAGATATGAAGGCCTCAGAACTTGGAATAATAACTATTTTAGCATTTGGACAAAAGGCCTTGTGGCCCAGTGGAAAGTGCTCTGGGCTTAGGGGGTGGCAGTCAGGAGACTTGAGGTCTTTGTCCCAATTCATTTTGCCCTGGTCCCATGGGCAGGTTACCAGAATCAGATCATTCCAGCTCCACTACCAACCAATTTGATGACCTCAGGCAAGTCATTCAGCCACCCCTGGACTCAGTTTCCTTATCTGTCAAAGAATACCAGCCTCCTAGCACTATAAGGAAAGAATGAAAATTTTTTTAAATGTGAAAAAACTTTTTAAAAGTAAAACAATGCTGTGAAATAACCAGGGATTGCTTCCATTGCTCTATTATTTTTATGGTTGCAGTTCTTAACAACAATAATAAATATTGTGATGGAGACAAGGCAGCAGGATAATGTGATATGGGTGGTAGATGCTGCTGTTTGGCCAACCGAATGTCCTTTCCCAGCCCCTTATTTCTTGCCTGGCTCTATTATAGAGGCTGGAAAGCTAAATACTCTCTCCTAAACACTGGGAAGCTAAGAGTGAAGGCATGACACAGTTCTGGACAATAAAAAAAGAGGAAGTTTTCTATAGCATTTATGGTTATGTTTCTGTTTTCTTGATTAAAAATAAGTCAATATAGATGGCATCCTCCCTTTCTTCTGCACTGCAGGTAGACATGATACTCAGACCATGGAGATCATTTAACAGCCCCTTGGTAAAAGCCAAGAGAGTTAGAAACAGTAGACTCAACATCATTGAACTGCTGAAGCAACACCTTCAGTTCCCTATCAAAAGACTTCTCATTATATAAGAAAAACAAATCGCTATTTGTTTAACCTCTGTTAGTTACCTGCAGCTGAATATTCCCGACTGATATAACATATATCCTATCAACTTCATGGCCCTTTGTCTTCTAAAAGATACTTTTCTCCTGGTGATCTGTTCAGATAAAAAATTCAGCTCAAAGAGTAGAGAGGAAAATATTTCCTCCAAAGACCCATAGACAATAAAGAAATGATAAAGAAAAATGGACAAATTTCCTCCACAAAGTAGGTTACGATATCACTATGATATCAGGCCACTGGATCTCTTTATGTTTGTCTTGCCAAGACTCCTAGCCTGTAATGAATCTTTGACCACCTACCTGACAGGGTTCTAATGATCAAAAGATATAATGTCTGTTAAAGCTCTGTCTAGAGCATAAAATGCCTCATAATGGTTGAAGTTACCCAGGAACCCATTCTTGGTCCTATTATCATCTTGTAAGATCTGCTTCTACTTACATGGGTGTGCTGCTCACTCACACTTCTTTTATCATCCCCTATGTCTCCAGTGAGCTCTTGGTTTCTATTTCCAACTACCTCGTGAACATCTTCACCTTTATGTCCTAAAATCACTTCATACTCAGTATGTCCAAAGCTGAACCACTGACTACTCTCTACAAAGTCATTCCTTTCCTATTTCCCTGGTTTCTAGTAATAGACATCACCATCCACTTTTTTTCCCCAGGTAGAAAACTAAGTCACCTTCAACTCCTCTCTCTCTTCCCCCTCTACATTCTACTGGTAATTTAAAAGTAACTCATTCTCTGTTGCCCTTGATCACATCCCATCATTTTTTATCTGGACAATAGATTATAAAATTTTTGACAGTTCTCTCTGCCACCAGTTTTTCTGAACTCCAGCCTAGACAGAGATCCTCCTAAAAGACAAATTTGATCCCATCTTCATTTCACTTGCAAGTTCATTGGGTTCTGTGTATCTACCAAATGAAGCCTGACACTGCAGGATGGCCCGAAAGGCCCTTCTGAATCCCATTCCAGCTTCCCTCTTCAGGCTCATTCCTAACCTCTCTCCTTCCTATTCCTTTTTTTTTTTTTTTTTTTTTCTTTCTTCTTCGGCCGTGCCATGCAGCATGCGGGATCTCAGTGCCCTGAGGAAGGATTGAACCTGTACCCGCTGCATTGGAAGCACAGAGTCTTAACCACTGAACTGCCAGGGGAGTCCCTCTCCTTCCTATTCTTAACGTTCTTCCCCCCTGGATCCTTATACCCAATGGGCACCTGATAACTTTTCCTTCTTCCCATTTCTTGCCTTTTCATTCCCTTATCATCATCCTAGTCCAGTCCTTCCATATCACATCTGGACTATTCCAGGAATCTCCTAACAGGATTTTCCTATATTTCTTTGCCCTCATCCACCCTATACCATCCAACCAAATCAAGTCACTTAAAAGACTCCTTTGACAAATGTCCCATTAGCTACGCATAGTTCCCACTTCTCAGCCTGGCTTCTCTGGCCCTCATTGTCACTCTGCTTCCTCATACTCCCGCTTCATCTTTCTCTGTCCCCAGCTGCACCCTTCACTCCTGACACCTGGGGTACCCTCCACTCCTTGAACACCATTAGGCCTTTTCCATTCCATGTCTTTCTCATCCTTATTCCTGAAGGCCACCTCATTCCATCTGCCTGATCTTTAGTCAGCTTTCCGGATCCCTATTTCCATGGGCAGCTTTTCCTTAGGCCCTCAAGCCAGAAATGTGTTGTTCTTCCTCTGGTCTCATAGCTCTTTATTTAAATTGAACTTTAAATGAGGATTTATCATTGCCTACCCTACCTTGTCATCTTTTAGATTCAAAAGACTTGTTTTACATATCTCTGCATGAAACATAGTGCCTCCCACATTATGTGTGCAAACTTACTAAGTAAATTGTTAAATAAATGCTTATGGGTAAAATCTACTTTTCAACCTGAGAGCACTTGCGCTTGAATTACCAAGTCACAGCCACCACCTGAGGGAGGAGGAACAGTTGTCCCTGTAAAACCAGGACCAGAAAGGTTAAGGAACTTTCCTTAGATTCCCCTCTGGAAGGTGTGGCAGATAAACAAGACTCACTTATCCTTGCTTTCAGCACTTCAGTGGGGCTTTTTCTGCTCAACTTTGCTCTCATGGTCCTCAGTCTGTTCTGGGCCTTTTTGGTCCCAAAGCAACTTACACACCCCTGACTTTCCACTTCGCTTTCCAAGCCCACACTCTTGGTAGTTCCAGAATGCAGCGTCCTGCCAGAGTCTCTCCCCACCCTCTGGGACATCTGTCTCAGGGACTCAGTGAGAAGCAAGGAGCTAATGTTCAGGAAATTTGCTGCCCTCCTGTGATGAAAGGTGCAATCTGCATTACTCCCTGAGACAGAGCATCCCCATGTCTGTTGTGAAAGCAGACGCTGTGTCTTTGCAGCTGCTTCCCGCGAGCAGCAGGAAACCATTATCCCACCCCACTGTTCTCTTCATTTGACACTCTCTCTTAAATACGCCGTTTTTCTCATTTTCATTAATAATCCTTCTTTAACACCTGATCAGCCTTGCTGTCTGCTCTAGGTTAAAGCCTATTATTCCGTTAGAGTCTGACATTTGAAATGCAATGAGGCATTCATGCACAGGTAGTGGTAATGGGGGAAATGGCTTGAATCAGGGCTTTATGCACCATGAAGTCTGGAAAATGGGAGGGGTCAACAAGAAACAGAAAGCTGCTTCTGTGCCAGCCACGGGGGGTCTGGGTCCAAAACAAGCTGTGTCACTGCTGATGGGCTTGGGACACGGATGTGACCTTTTCTGACACCTGGGGATATTTATCAGGCAGGTGTATCTCCTAGATACGTGTCTAAAAAGAACCGGGAACAGCCTAAGGGAAATTAGGCAATAGGCCTGATGAAAAGTCAGCGAGGCTAAAGAAAGTTAATTGAACGTGTCTGCCTTTCCTGACTCTGACTCTTCAGTGTCAGGGCAGACTGTTATTATGGGGGCCTCAGAGGACACTCACCAGCCTCTGGGTTGTCCACTGGGCTGGTCCTTTGTGGAGTGTGTGAGCTGAGAGTAATCATTAGGACTAGAGAAGCCTCAGAACTAGAGAGTAATGCCACCCCAAATGAGTAATGCAGCCAGTATATCTCCCAGTTTTCCTTCCTAAACCTGTCAAACAAAAATAACTGTTTATATCTGGTTTATCTATTCATTTATCACATATTCAATACATGCTTATTGAAGACTTACAGTTTAGGTGCTGGACATATCCCTGCCCCTGTGGAACATACAGTCCTTATAATTTCCACTTTCACCTTCATACTGACTATACCTCCTCCATGTAACAAGGAGAAATGTCATCTTCAATTTTGAGATGCAAGGAAAATAAAATCTCAGTGGATATGAAATCTTGGGCTTGCAAGAAATACACATTTCTTTGTTATAATCAGTTTAACTCCAACTCCAAATCTCCACCTTGTCAGGCCTGGGGGAAATTCAGTCAGACATCACTGGCAATGTGTGGTACTAGAAAAATGGAGACAGGAACTAACATTTAGCTCATCATGGTTATCATGTCATCCTCATTGAGCAAGCCCATTGTGGTCCCTTGAGATATGGTGGCCCTCTGCTTCTATGCCACGTACGGGGCCCAAGAATCTTTGCTGAGGCCTGGACTCCTGGTGCCTAAAGGCCTACTTCACCAGGCTTGTTACATGGCATCCCCCCTGAGCTATGGCAACTTTCCAGCGTGCCGCTGTGAAGCCAGTTGTGGATTCATGATAAAGGTGAAACATCTCAGGTTCTGGAAACCTCTCCCTTCCCTGTTGAGAACACCAGGTATAATCTTGTTTTTCAGTCTAGCTATTCCAAAAGAAGAAAGAGACATTGACTTCCAGCAGCTTCTATTTTCACACAGCCAAAATTTTCTGAATCCTTGATTCCAAGGCTCACGAAGGGCCTAGTAACCTGTTTAAAAGGAAGAAGGGAAAAATAGAGAACAAAAAAAAATGTGTATAGTTAGAAGCCAACTTTATTATCCTGCCACAGAGATGAAGAAACCAAAATGCTGGAAGAGGTAACATCCATCACCTTGGGTTCTACCTCCGATCCCCATATAGCCATATACCCCCAAAATGTGGTGGCAAATACGGGGAGACCTGCTGCTCATGTCTGCCTCCCATCCATCAGTAGATCCTGAGACCTTCAGTAACATGAGACTGTGGGAAAATTACTTTAACTTACATAGACTAGCCACATGAAAAGGGAACACATGCATCCAGCAGTCATCCCAACCCGGCTCCCTGCCACCAATATAACTTCACTCCCACTCCTATCAGACCAGAGAGCACTATAAGTTGACCCCTAACCCCATTTCAGTTCTTCTCTTACCTTAACTTCTTGCATCTATTCTGCCCTCTTTTTCTTCCAATCTCCAGTCCCCTCAGTCCATCTAGGGCAACTAACTGCAGTGCTCACTGGGAGAGCATACCCACTCTCCTGAGCACCCCTGCTTCAGGTTGCCTGTGACCTCGGTCCCCTGTAACCAGAATGCATTAAAAAAGGACGAGCATGGCAGAAGAAGAGGCAAGCAGTGGGGTCCATGCCAATTCTTCAGGCTGGAGGGGAGCTGTAAGAGGCTAAGGAGGTTGAAAACCCATTTTAAAAGGTCAGTTGGTTGATTGATGGATCTATTCAGTGACTTTATTAAAAAAATGTGTAGAGACTTTGTTATGTGCCTATCACTGTGGGGTCACCTCCAAAGGAGAAAAGAAGTATAACACATGTTTTTAGTGTTCAAAAAGGCTCCACTTAATATAGGGAGAAAGGGCATACACACAGATATCTAAATGCCAATAATGGTAATGACAACAATTAATATAAATTCAATATAATTTATATTAATTATAAATTACATTAATTAAATTATATTAATTATAAATTCAATATAAATTGAACACATAAAGTACTGAGTGCTATGCTAAAGCAGTATTTTATTTATTTGTCACAACATCCTTCTATGGTTGGTATTAACATTAGTAGCCCCATTTGCAGATGAGAAAACTGAGGCACAAGGATTTTTTTTTAACTTGACCAAAGTCCTATACTATAAAAGTCTAATCCAACAACAATAGTTTATAACAGTGCATTACATGTTTATTTCTAATAGTAAAAAGGCAGAAATTATGTAATTATTCCACAATAAGGGAATGTTAAATTCATTACAAGGGAACCATAATGATAAAATTTTGTGCAGCCATTAAATTCATCTATTGAAGGAAATAAAATCACACAGGAAAATGCCCATGATAAATGTTAAAAAAAAAAAAAAGAACAAGATACAAAAATGTGTATACTGTATAATACCAATTATGTGTGTTGAGGGGAGGGAGGAAAAGAGAAGGAAGGGATCAGAAGGAAATATAACAAAATGTTAATAGAGTGTGTCTAAACTTCAATTTGTACCCTTCAAACACCGTGCAGTTTACTGCATCTCAATTACACCTCAGTGAAGTTGTTTAAAAATGTTAAAAGAGGATTTCCAGGGGGTAGAATCATGTATGATTTTAATTTTATTTTTTATTGTCCAAATACCCTACAAAGATTATACATTGCTTTAATAATCATGGAAAATTAAGGTTAATTTTTAAAAAGAGTTTATAAAAGGAGCTCTGGGAGTAATATTGGAGAATATTCCAATTTAGTTGACATGGGGTGGGACCCCAGCATAGTTTTGTTGTCTTATGGCCCCAGTGGTTCCCATATGCAGTCAGGGATGGGAACCACTGATGTACACAGGGCATCTGGCCCAGTGTCTGGTCAATACTTGATGCTTGATAAATGGTGGCCATCACCATTACCACCATCATCACTCTTGTTGTTGTTATGCTCTTTATGTATATCAGCATTACTGGCATATTTAGATTCTCATATTAAGTGGGGGAAGAAAACATCTAGGTGGAACAGATGGCTCAGGCATTGGCAGATTCATTGGAAAGTTCAGTGAGTTATCAGGTGCTGGAACTGGTGATATTTTCCCGTCATAGACTCTGTCAGAAGCTTTCATCTCCCTGGGCCTGTGGGATTAGTAATGCAGAGCACTTTCAGACTATTAGTGTATAAAACTACAACGCAAAAAGTTTTTACTAAAATTAATGATGCCAGGCCAGCCATAAAGAAATTGACCTCCCAAGTGACGCACTCAGCAGAGCTGCAGCAATTTCTGTTGCAGATGTCTAGACAATTTGACTTTGAAATACATACCCCACACTTAAACAACCTAAAGTTTCCCAGCCAGTGCCCAGCCACAGTTCAAAACGAGAGACCAAGGAGGAATAGAGGATTTGAAGATTATAAGTAAACTTATTCATAGGGAAAGCAGAGCAAGTACAGCAAGCTGAAAATTGATTGTCCAGAGAGGATGAGTCATCAATGAGACCATAAAAGACCATCTTGCAGCGAGACAGTTCATTGTCCTGAAACATTAACTGCCTGTCACACCAGGCCTCCCATCAGCAGACTGCAAAGCCCAGAGCTGGCCTCGTTAAGCTTTCTAGACATCCTCACCCCACAAAAAAGCAATCCACTTCTCCTCTATCTCTTTGAATCCCCACTTAGCAGTGAAAAGAACCACATCCACACTAGGTGCCCTAGATTCGTAATGTGTCAGCCAGTTGAAAGGATTTGACCTGGGTCAGTCTGACTGCCTGATCACTTTAAGACATTACATTTTTTAATTGAATATTTCAGGGCTAAAGATTTCCACAGGTGGATGAGTTCAGGCCAAGAAACCTGAGACAGTCTCCAGATGCTGAGGCAGTGGGAAAACTACTCCTCCTGCCTTAATCTTGTCTCTTGAAGCATCAAAACAAACACAGGACGATGCAGCTACGCCATTTATAAAACTATGAGTTCCTGCTACCTGCTTCTGCAGGATAGTAGGTGTGATTTCAGACACTCAAAATTTATCTCTAGAGCCTTGAGATTTTATTACAATGGCAAGCCTCTAAATGATACTGAGACACAAGGGTACCAAGAATAAATTATTATGAGGAAAATCAACAGAAATGCCATTTACCTCACAAATATTTCCTAAGCCCTGGCTGTGAAAATATGCTGTGATCACCGGAGTTGGGAGATGGGCATGTGCCCATCTAAAATGAGGGTCTGTTACTAAGGACAAAGGAGAGACTGGATCTGGAAGTAAACAACTAGCTCTTTCTGCCACTGTGTATCAATTGAGAGGAGAAGAGGACAGCCATTAGATCCTTGCAGATCATCAACATTTGAGAGATAAGCAACACAGAAGCAACCCCACAGGGGAGACTAAGAAGCCATCACAGAGACAGAAAAAGTCCCAAAGAGAATGGTGTCAAGGAAGGCAAGGGGAGGACTTTTCATATTAAGAGAATAGTTGATAGGATAGGATGAGGCCAGACAGTAGAAATAACTCAACTGTCCAAGGGAAATAGATCTCTGGATAACAAAATTTCAGGGACTATTTCTTTTATTATACTCTGCCCAGTTGCTTAGGATTGCCCTAAACTCAATAGTTAGATAGATTCCACCTTGTCAGAGGGGGCTTTCTACCAGGTTAATATTCCAGACAAGGCCGTTCATGCCTACTTATCCTCAGAGCCCTCAGCCACACTATTCTGCTGTGTTCTTCATTGCTTTGCCTTATTTGTTTCTTGAATTCTCAAGGTTTCAGGAGCACAAATACACAGAGCCTTCTTATAAAGGATTCTTAGGCCACGCTGACTCAGGGGGAAAGCCATACACCTGTTTATAATGTAACATTACAACAAAAACGGCTAACATTTACTGAATGCTTATTATATGCCAAGCACCCTACTAACTGCTCAGTAAATATTAGCTCTTAGTGCATGTGCACGCACGCATGTGCACGCTCACGCACACGCATGCACACACACCCACGTTTGTATAATAATTTCTCAAAATGCTCTGTGAGGCAGATATTCTTATTCTCATTTTACAGGCGAGGAATCAGAGGCTCCAAGAGGTTAAGTGGTCTGCCTAGAGGCGGAGGTCATCTCTCGTCACGTCCGTCTCGCCACACATTACACAGTGCTGCCTCCATAGCAACAATACATTTTAGCAAATTTCTCATTATTTTTAGGCACAACTCTTTTCTTCCACACTCTAATTTTGTCTGTCACCCTCTAGGCTATGATAAGTTGGAAGCCTAATTAGTGCGCTAGAGACAGTCAGGGTTTATACAGAGCAGATCATTATTTTCTTCCTAGTAGGAAGCAATTCAGAAGGACGTGCAGGTCAGGGGTTTTCCAAATCCCCTGGATTCTTGCAGACACCTTTGATCTGATCATCTGGATGATAATAATGATGATTACTAACATCTACTGGACACTTATATTCTAAGCATTTAACCCATATTAACTCATTTAATTCCCACTCAATGACCTTATGGGGTAGATATTACTATTAGCCTTTTTTTGCAAAAGAGAAAACTGAGGTACAGAAGGGTTAAGTAACTTTTCTAAAAACTACAGTTAGAGAATATTGAAGCTTGAATTTGAACCAAAGTAGAATGACTGGAGCCTGAGCACTAACCACTCTGGTGCAAACATTTTTTTTTTTAATAGGTAAGAGAAAACAGCGGAAGAGTGGATTATTTGAAAGGGCATCTTTTCTGAACCCTTCTATTTCCCCTCAACAAACCTACTCTAAAGAATCAAGTCATGGCAATCTCCCCAGGGGTTCTGCTTCTCTGCAAAAGTGAGGGGCACTATAACATCCTCATCTAAACACTTAGAAGCTTCCCCAGCCCCTTTGACATCCAGCCTCCCCATAATGTTAGTCAGTGCAGGTTGCAGGGCCTGACAACTCAGTGATCTGTGAACCATTAACTAGAGCTATTTTCAGCTTCTAGGGATCAATTCCAACTGCAAGGTGTAATAAGGGCCAGGCCAATAAGTTGGAAAGAGGACAGATCTGAGTGCTCAGTAGGGAAAGACAGCCTCAAAAACATTCAGGCCAAGAGGAAACATGCCAACTGGAATGAAGCAGGATGACAGAACATCTTCAGTCAATCAATAACCTTAACTGAGGCCCCACCACTCCTGCTGGGAGGACAGGTGTTGGCACTGAAAAGAGTTATAAGAGAAATAAAAGACAAACATGGCCTCCTCCCTCCAGCAACTAATGATCCACCATAAATGCTCAATGGTCCACAATAGTTGGCAACAAAGATGTTCTAGTCAATCAAATATGCTAGTTAGTTGAGAATTGCTACATAGACCATTCAAGGATTGTTAATTTAACAGAATTTTTAAAAAATAGATCAGATTTTTTTAAAATTCAGAAATGAATAAGAAAATTGAGAAATTGGTGATATGCTTTTGGTGCTAGCAGTGTTCCTTTTCAGATGCACTGTTCTCCCTTAATCCCCTCCAATATATCCCTTACCATCCCCTATAGATGACCAAGAGCCCCATGTTCTCTCCATTTGCAGGCCTGCCAAACCTACTGACAGGAAAGAATCTGAGAGTACTGAGGGTGAATTGGACAATGCCTTTTTTATATTTTAATGGGGTTCATACCCTTAAATAAAGGCATGAATATTAATGGTGGATTTTAGTCATTTGTTAACTGACTGGGGAAAGTGTTTAGAGGTAGGCAGTACTGAGTTTTTCTTCAAATGTTTTGGCTTTGTTTTAAAAGATTAAACCACAAAGTTACATTAAAAATTTTAAATGAGTAGGAAGGGTAGATCAAATAAAATACACAGATAACCAGAAACTAATTCTTGTCCATTTTAGTTTCAACTTTCTCAATACTGAACTATTAATAAGGAGCTAGGCTGGGTAGAGACCATGCCTTATTTTCATATCTACAGTGCCTAGTACAATACTATAAACATTTGAGATTTTGTCTAACTGAACCAAAAATGGTAATTGGACTTTATTCTACCTCTTGTCTTTTATTAAAAATTTAATGAAGGAAGACCTTAGTGAGAACAGAAAGGTTCAGAAGCAAAGCAGCATTAGAGAAAGGAAATAGAAATCGAGAAATCTAAACAATCCCCAAACTGGCAATGAGTCTCTGAGCTATAGAGAATTAACTATCATTCTTTCAACTACAATTACAGCTTTATTAAAACCAACCAATAACTAACAAAGAACATAAAGAATGTGATTTGAATTGCCTTTCCATAAAGCCTGAACATATTGAATACATACATTAAAAAACATATTACAGGGCTTCCCTGGTGGCGCAGTGGTTGAGAGTCCGCCTACCGATACAGGGGACATGGTTTCGTGCCCCGGTCCGGGAGGATCCCACATGCCGTGGAGCAGCTGGGCCCGTGAGCCATGGCCGCTGAGCCTGTGCGTGCGGAGCCTGTGCTCCGCAACGGGAGAGGCCACAACGGTGAGAGGCCCATGTATCGCAAAAAAACAAAACAAAACAAAACAAAAAACATATTACAGGTGTTGGTGGTAATAAAAATGTTATATTGAAATGTTACTAAAAATTGGTTCTGGTTTTTCTAGATGAAAATATATGTAAAGTGGGGACAGATCAGAAAAAACTTCAAATGTGTTAAGTGCTCTCTGTATAAGAAAATACTCACTTAGATTTAAGGAATGTCTTCTCTTTCAGCTAAAGATGGTAGATGGAACACATGCATCTTTCCCTTAAGCTCTCTAAAATCACAATAAAGGATAATTTAAAGGTACAAACTCAAAAGAGCAATAGGGGAAAAGATAACATATTTTATAAACTGGAAGTTAGAAAAGCAGGTAAATTCACATTATCTGGCTTAGCAGGCTCTAAGTAAGCTGAATTCTCTAAGCCAGTAGGAAAAGAATGAAGAACAAACCCAATTTACACCACAAATCCCACAACAGGCCCAGAAAGTAGCAGTGCCTTTTGATATAAGGGTGAAGGTGAGGATAAAAGTGGGGTGGCTGATTGGAAATCTGTTTAAGAGCAAATAAGATGATACCCAGGATTTCTCTCCTTCACTCAGTGCAACTGGGTGACTCCCCTTCCCCAGCTCTGGTAGAGGACTAAAGGTTATTTTCTGTTTAAGGGCCCCTGGACTGGGAGACACCATGCCCAGTTGAAGAAAAGGCCACTGTACTGAAATAAAGGAAATTAAATAAATATTTTCAGACGGTCAGCCCTTCATATCCTTGGGGTCTGCATCCACACATTCAAACAATCACAGATCAAAAATGTTCCAAAAAATATCCAGAAAGTTCCAAAAAGCAAAACTTGAATTTCCTGGGTGTCAGCAACTATTTACAGAGCATTTACTTTATATTTACAATTATTTACATACATTTTTACATTTATATTTTATTGGATATTATAAGTGACCTAGAGATTATTTAAAGTACATGGGAGGGTGTGGGTAGGTTATATGCAAATATTACACCATTTTATATTAGGGACTTGAGTATCCAAGGATTGTGGTATGCGGGAACCAGTTTGGTATGGTCCTGGAACCAGTTCCTCACAGATACCAAGGAATTACTATACTGATATGAATACTCCCAGAGTTCTTCCCCTACTTGATTCCCAGAATGCTGACAGCCAGGCACATATACAAATATAAACACAAATACATGTGTGTGCACCCTCACACACACACACATACACACAGAGGATGCAAGATCCTCTCTGCATATCTGACTAGTCCAAGAGAACAGACGTAATAACACTGATAACTGGCATCAGAGGCCTCCCAAGTAAATAGCCCAGCCAGATCTCCCTGTAGTGAACACCACAGCAGACATGCTCAAACCAAGTTTCTAATCTGCTTTAGTGCCTCACACTTAAATATACACAGTCAAGAATCATCAGACATTTGAGGAGTACATCTATATGAAAGTCAGAGACTATAATAAAACAAACCAAAAAAGCAACTTGGAGGCCATGAAGAAGAAGAAAACTTCCCCCAAATCTTATAATTAATAACCATCAGAAAGATAAAAGAATATGTTGCACCAATAAACAAGAAAGGTATTCTTTTTTGAAAAGGAAGATTCAAAAAACAACAACAAAAAGCTCTTAGAAATTAAAAGTATGACAATAGAAATGAAAAACTCAACAGAAGGGAGAGAAAATAATTTTGAGGAAATGTTAAAAAAAGAGAGAAATAAAAGAGATGGAAAAATGAGAGGAAAAATAAATGAAAATTGGGGCATTAGTCAAGACTGTTGAACTTTCAAGTAATTAGAATTTCAGAAAGAGAGAAGAGGAAAGAGGAGAGGAAAGCAAAGACATAATTCAATAAAATTCCTCAAAACTAAAAGACATGCTTTCCCAGATTGAAAGTGTATCAGTACAAGGGCTAGAAATAATCGCACATCCAGAAATATATCATCATGAAAATTCTAGAAGACAAAGAGAAAATATTATAAGCTTCCATTGAGGGGGGACAACAGTTTTCACACACAAGATAAAGAACCATGGCAGTAGGGCTTCCCTGGTGGCACAGTGGTTGAGAATCTGCCTGCCAATACAGAGGACGTGGGTTTGATCCCTGGTCCAGGGATATGCTGTGAAGCAACTAAGCCCGGGCGCCAGAACTACAGAGCCTGTGAGCCACAACTACTGAGCCCACGTGCTGCAACTTCTGAAGCCTGCATACCTAGATCCTGTGCTCTGCAACAGGAAAGACCACCACAATGAGAAGCCTGCACACCGCAATGAAGAGTAGCGCCACTCAACGCAGCCAGGGAGAGCCCACATGCATCAGTGAAGACCCAACATAGCCAAAAATAAATAAATAAAATAAATAAATTTATTTAAAAGAAAAAAAGAATCATGGCAGTGACTTCTTAACAGCATCTCCTGGAATCTAAAAGAAAATGAAGCAATGCCCTTAAAGTACAGAAAAAAAAAAAAAGGTTTCCAAGTTAAAGTTCTATACCCAGAAAAATTATCAATCTGGTGTGAGGGTAGAATAAAAACATGTTCAGATAGTCAACATTTCAAAAATTTTGAATCCCACATGCCTTTTCTCAGGAAACTACTGGAATATGTGCTCCACCAAAATGAGAGGGAAAAACAAGAATGAGTAATGAACATAATCAAGGGAAAATGAAATCCAGAGAATAGAGAGGTAAAGGGGAACCCCAGAATGATGGTGAAGGGAGATGAAATATGACAGCTGTGCATCAGGCCTACATAGCATGTGGTACAGAACAGGGCAGATCCAAAAGCTCCAAGAGAGAATTTTTCCAAGAAAGTAAAATTGGCCTGTAGTCTAAAGTGTATAAATTTATTGAAATAAGATATACACAACTGAGGAGAGTTTGAGATTGAATTAGTGATCAACACATGGAAAAATAAGCAAGCGTATACCAAAAAACACAATTATTATTAACTTATTTTTTATTTTTTTAACATCTTTATTGGAGTATAATTGCTTTACAATGGTGTGTTAGTTTCTGCTTTATAACAAAGTGAATCAGTTATACATATGTTCCCATATTTCTTCCCTCTTGCATCTCCCTCTCTCCCACCCTCCTTATCCCACCCCTCTAGGTGGTCACAAACCACCAAGCTGATCTCCCTGTGCTATGTGGCTGCTTCCCACTAGCTATCTATTTTACATCTGGTAGTGTATATATGTCCATGCCCTCTCTCACTTTGTCACAGCTTACCCTTCCCCCTCCCCCTATCCTCAAGTCCATTCTCTAGTAGGTCTGTGTCTTTATTCCCATCTTACCCCTAGGTTCTTCATGACCTTTTTTTTTTTTTCTTAGATTCCATATATATGTGTTAGCATACGGTATTTGTTTTTCTCTTTCTGACTTTCTTCACTCTGTATGACAGACAGAGTATCTGTATGGCTATTTGGGGTCTTTTGTGTCTCCATACAAATTGTGAAATTTTTTGTTCTAGTTCTGTGAAAAACGGCAGTGGTAGTTTGATAAGGATTGAATTGAATCTGTAGATTGCTTTGGGTAGTATAGTCATTTTCACAATGTTGATTCTTCCAATCCAAGAACATGGTATATCTCTCCATCTATTTGTGTCATCTTTAATTTCTTTCATCAGTGTCTTATAGTTTTCTGCATACAGGTCTTTTGTCTCCTTAGGTAGGTTTATTCCTAGATATTTTTGTTGCAATGGTAAATGGGAGTGTTTTCTCAATTTCACTTTCAGATTTTTCATCATTAGTGTACAGGAATGCAAGAGATTTCTGTGCATTAATTTTGTATCCTGCTACTTTACCAAATTCATTGATTAGCTCTAGTAGTTTTCTGCTAGCATCTTTAGGATTCTCTATGTATAGTATCATGTCAAGTGACAGCTTTACTTCTTTTGTGATTTGGATTCGTTTTATTTCTTTTTCTTCTCTGATTGCTGTGGCTAAAACTTCCAGAACTATGTTGAATAATAGTGGTGAGAGTGGGCAACCTTGTCTTGTTCCTGATCTTAGTGGAAATGGTTTCAGTTTTTCACCATTGAGGACAATGTTGGCTGAGGGTTTGTCATATATGGCCTTTATTATGTTGAGGAAAGTTCCCTCTATGCCTACTTTCTCCAGGGTTTTTATCATAAATGGGTGTTGAATTTTGTCAAAAGCTTTCTCTGCATCATTTGAAATGATCATATGGTTTTCCTCCTTCAATTTGTTAATATGGTGTATCACATTGATTGATTTGCGTATATTGAAGAATCCTTGCATTCCTGGAATAAACCCCACTTGATCATGGTGTATGATCCTTTTAATGTGCTGTTGGATTCTGTTTGCTAGTATTTTGTTGAGGATTTTTGCATCTATGTTCATCAGTGATATTGGCCTGTAGTTTTCTTTCTTTGGGACATCTTTGTCTGGTTTTGGTATCAGGGTGATGGTGGCCTCATAGAATGAGTTTGGCAGTGTTCCTCCCTCTGCTATATTGTGGAAGAGTTTGAGAAGGATAGGTGTTAGCTCTTCTCTAAATGTTTGATAGAATTCGCCTGTGAAGCCATCTGGTCCTGGGCTTTTGTTTGTTGGAAGATTTTTAATCACAGTTTCAATTTCAGTGCTTGTGATTGGTCTGTTCATATTTTCTATTTCTTCCTGGTTCAGTCTCGGCAGGGTGTGCATTTCTAAGAATTTGTCCATTTCTTCCAGGTTGTCCATTTTATTGGCATAGAGTTGCTTGTAGTAATCTCTCATGATCCTTTGTATTTCTGCAGTGTCAGTTGTTACTTCTCCTTTTTCATTTCTAATTCTATTGATTTGAGTCTTCTCCCTTTTTTTCTTGATGAGTCTGGCTAATGGTTTATCAATTTTGTTTATCCTCTCAAAGAACCAGCAAAAAAGACAATTATTATTCTTTTAAAAAAATATTGTTGAGGAAAGCAAAACTAATTATAGCATACTACCTGGCTCAGCTATACTCACATTAACATACCTATAAGACTGTAAACACAGTGGGAGGAGGGGGCTTTCATGCATGTGGAAATAGTCATTACTTCTAGCATATACGTGGTAGGTTTGGAAGTAGAGTATGAAAGACTTAAATCCTTGTCTTATATAGAAAAAAATCAACAGCTAACATTAAAAGCTGAAAACTCAAGAAGTCACAATGTAAGCATGTTATTTAGAAACATGGAGGTAAGAAATGTTGCTTCCCAAGATGCAAAATGTTAGAGTATGGCAGTACTGAGGTCAGCTGTTTCTAATTCCAAGCCTATAGTACTTTTACTCTTTAAACCATGTGTATGTATAACTTCTATAAAGTTTTAAGCTACATGAAAAACATTTTTCTTGATTCTAAAAACTGTAAGAATTTAGAATGCTGACACCTAATAAATACAACTAGCATTATTTAGAATATGCTGTGGCACCATTCTAAATGGTTTACATTGTTAGCTCATTTCATTCAAAAGAACCAAATGACCTTGGTACTATCATTTATTCCTTGCTATTTTTATCTTCCTTTCAGGAATTGAGGCTCAGAGAAGATAACTACCCATGTTCACTTAGTAAATAATGGAGTCAAGTTTTCATGGAGCAGGGAATTTTAGAACCTAGTTAAGTATTGTGTCTGGAGAATTTTTTTTAAATCTTGCTGCCTCTATAGGGTGGTGCTCATGGGATTCCCCCTATCTGGACACTCTCCCCCATCCCACCACATCTAATTAACTTCTATTCATTCTTCAGCATTCAAGTCAAGGCTTTCTTAACCCACAAGTCTAGGTTCAGCTTTTTTGTCTTATGTGCTTACAGAACCTGGTGCCCTGCTTCCAAGCACCTTCATTATTACAGTGATCTCATATTCTCATTTGTGTGACTATTTACATATAAAACTAGTTATATCCCCAACTAGAATAAGCTCTATGAGGCCATGGGTCACATCTGTTTTTGCTCAACTCTATAGCCCTAAGACCTTGAAGAATAAATAATTGAATGAATAAACAAATGCATGAGCAAAGGATTTAAGTTTCTGAAATTTGGTTTAATATATTCTCTCAGGGCAACTAGATGACCCTTTGGTCCTTGACATTCCTAAGAATCTAAACCTTTCAGCTTCTCCAGGGAGGTCAGGGGAAACAAATCTCGGTAATGCAAGCCAACACACTCTTTCAAAGAAAAGCGTTCTCCTGCCTGCACAAATGACAAAAATAGCTTATTTGGTTGGTTTATTTTGTTTAATGAGGCCACATGTTGAGGTTTATTATGAGTGGTGAAAGACACAAGCATTCTCTGGCCTAGGATCTCTTGCACCTTCCCGTCATTCTAGATCTTTGCATGTGAGAAAAAGGGAGATACTGATTACTGAAAGATTATTAGGGCATGGATGGCAACATTCTGAACTCTGAGATTCCTTTTTCAGAAGGTGGGAAAAGGCAAAGGAGAAAAAGTAGGCAGCATGATTGAATCATCCTTTTCAGCTGGATGCTTTGGTATCCTACGGGTAGCAATAGTCATTACTTCTAACTGTCCTATTTCCATTTGAAATTCCTCCAAACTGATTATTTCATTAATTATAAACCAAGGAACAGAACTAATTGATTAAGCAAATATTTACTTGTTAAGCAGTAGCAATAACAATGACATATAGGCAAGGGTCACATCTCTCTATACTTAATTTATCTCCTGAGGGTCTCTCTGATCACTGCTGAAAGATAAAATTCATCAAATTCTGTCTTTAGATGATGTCTGGAGGGAGGTTATGGTATCTCCAGATATGCTCAATGCTGCTTATTTGACTAAATAGGGAGACCCATTCCAACCACATCATTTAGTTGTGGACAACTAGTTTTCCCTGAATTTTTTTTTTCTTTTAGAAATCAATGGTTTAATGGATGGGGGAGCTTACACATCTAAAGCAAGGTCCTGGAGTAACACCCCACCATGTGCAGCAGATGACAGCAGGCAGGACATGGCAGCAGTCTTCATGCCCAGGGGCAGGGGGAGGTTAGCAGTTACAGGGGAATTGACATCCGGTGAGCTCAGTTACCAGGGAAACCAGCAGGGGGCACACCCCTCACAACCTCTTTGATAAGAACAATCACTAGCTGGGGCCTAGGGCAAGTATGTAGGAAGGTCAGTCATGTGAGTAGGGTGTAGGTGTGGTCGGGCAGGGAATGTACAGAGAACAAGAGAGCAGCCACCTTGAATGGCCTGACCATACACTCCACCCCTACATACCCTGCACGACCCTTACAATTTTGGTCCACCCCTCTTCCACGATATCTCTGGGGTACTGTATGTAGAGGGGCAATGCAACCAGATACCACAAATACAATACAGATAGGCCACCACTGGTTTTCACAAACCCAGAGTCACCCCCATGGGAAGGGGAAGGCCTGGCTTTAAAAGAAATATTCTGGTGGCCTAACCAGGAGTCAGCAGTCACAGTAGACATCTGTCACCCCATGTTATGTTGAGTGCCATTAGGGGTGGACCCATTTGTACAGTAACATTTACCAACAGGGTTCTTTCTGATGTATTGGCATGTGGGACAGAAGATGGTGAGAGTCTTTTTCCACCATTGTCAGTAGTCCCCACACAGTCACAGTAGCTGGGTCAATTTTTCATGGAAGTCCAGAGGAGGACAACAACAGCATCTTGCTGTAGACCCAGAAATTAGACTCATTTCACAGTGAGGAGAGTGTTGCTGCTTAGTCCTTGAATGCATTTCCTCCCTCAGGCTAGGGACAAAATGTAAGACATATAACAGGCACAACACAGGGAGATTATGACAATTAAGCAAAATACAGGCAGTAACCACATTCTGAGATAATACCACACCCGCCTATGGTTTTTTTGCCCTAGTCTGCAATACAGTTCAGAAAATTCAAGTTTTCAGTAATATAGGAATGTGTCCAAAATCATGTATACAATGGCCATCTAGTTTTATCTTGGATGTCTGAAACATAGCTACTCCATTTTGACTTTCAAATTTACTCCCTTCCTCAATGGCCAAAGCAGATGTACAACACATGTCAGAAAGGCAACAAAACAGGCTGCTCTGGCCAGTAAAATTTAAGTTCAACCATGTATAAGCCTTCTGACTTCCCCATACCTCAATATGTGCAGATTTTTCCATGATTTCCCCTTTTGATTGCAAATCTTTCAATGGAAAGCACTGATAATCAAAATATCTATCCTTTGATGCTAGGGTGCTGGCTCCTAATCCAGGTTCAAATCATGTCCCTCAGTGCTGAGACCTCCTTTATACTCACTTAGCCATTCACACTGTGGGAAAACTAATCAGATCTCGTGAACAGGCTCAGAGGTATGTTAATGGGGAAACACTTTACAGGCTACACATTTTATCACTTATACCCAATTGTCACACAAGCATTGTATACGTGCTTTAAGCAGCAGATTTAAAGCAAGCAGTGTCATACTTCATGAGTAGTTATACTCTAGGGCAACTTCACTACAAAATTTTCTTTCCTTCCTGAACATCAGGGCAAAAGTATAACTAACACAATAGCTTTCATAAATACAGATCTCAATTAACAAAACTGTAATTTAACATCCACTGAAACATAATATTGTTCTCTCTAAAATACCCTTATCTCCCCCAAACACAGCCAATCAAAATTAATTTGTTTGCAAAATAAGTCTGGTCAATTGACCATGTAGGCTCCTTCAAACTGGCTGAGGGGGAACGTCTCAGAATGAATTCCCAAAAGGCCTCTTAAGGCCAGGAAAGCCATGCCAAAGGCCTGACATCAGACTCCACCTTGACTGATTTTTCTTTTCTACAAGTCCCCAAAATATCGAGATTCGTGCACATGCCAGGAGACAGTTTTTTCCATTCCCCTGGTAAGGCGACTAAGAACCCAAGAGTCTCCATTTTCTGGAGGCACCAGGAAGAGAGAAAAAGAAAAATGGTTCAATTCTACCCACAGGTGTAGTTTACCAAATTGCTATAAATCATAACGAACTTGAGGGGAATCTTCCCTATATCTGGAAAACAGAGATCAAAACAAGTAACATTCCAGACAAAACCCATAAACGTTACAACTGTATTCACCAGTTCACTTAGTAACCAATCTTTTTGTTAACTTTTTATGAAGCCATCAGTTCTTCAATTAGCATTGTTTAAATTCCTACCCATTGTAGCAATTTATCAGAGACGTTATTCTCCAAAGGTCCTTCCTATGAATCTTCTTGAAGATGAAGCACTTTTGCAAAAGAATCAGACTAAAACAATAACTGTCTATAAAAGATAAAAGACTTAAAAAGACATGGTTAAGCACCTGATTACAATGTAATCAATAAAGAAACTTGGTTATAGTAATTGGAATTATGACTTAGATAGCCTCATCCACCAGAGGGCAGACAGCAGAAGCAAGAAGAACTACAATCCTGCAGCCTGTTGAACAAAAAGCAAATTCACAGAAAGATAGACAAGATGAAAAGGCAGAGGGCTATGTACCAGATGAAGGAACAAGATAAAACCCCAGAAAAACAACTAAATGAAATGGAGAGAGGAAATCTTCAATAAAAAGAATTCAGAATAATGGTAGTGAAGATGATCCAGGACCTCGGAAAAAGAATGGAGGCAAAGATCGAGAAGCTGCAAGAAACGTTTAACAAAGATCTAGAAGAAACAGAGATGAAAAATACAATAACTGAAATGAAAAATACACTAGAAGGTATCAATAGCAGAATAACTGAGGCAGAAGAAGGGATAAGTGACCTGGAAGACAGAATGGTAGAATTCACTGCTGCAGAACAGAATAAAGAAAAAAGAATGAAAAGAAATGAAGACAGCCTAAGAGATCTCTGGGACATTAAATCCAACAACATTTGCATTATAGGGGTCCCAGAAGGAGAAGAAAGACAGAAAGGACCCGAGAAAATATTTGAAGAGATTATAGTCAAAAACTTCCCTAACATGGGAAAGGAAATAGCCACCCAAGTCCAGGAAGTGCAGAGAGTCCCATACGGGATAAACTTAAGGAGAAACACACCGAGACACATAATAATCAAATTGGCAAAAATTAAAGACAAAGAAAAATTATTGAAAGCAACAAGGGAAAAATGACAAATGACATACAAGGGAACTCCCATAAAGCTAACAGGTGATTTCTCAGCAGAAATTCTACAAGCCAAAGGGAGTGGCATGATATACTTAAAGTGATGAAAGGGAAGAACCTACAACTAAGATTACTCTACCCAGCAAGGATCTCATTCAGATTTGATGGAGAAATCAAAAGCTTTACAGACAAGCAAAAGCTACGAGAATTCAGCACCACCAAACCAGCTTTACAACAAATGCTAAAGGAACTTCTCTAAGTGGGAAACAAAAGAGAAGAAAAGGACCTACAAAAACAAACCCCAAAAAATTAAGAAAATGGTAATAGGAACATACATATCAATAATTACCTTACACGTGAGTGGATTAAATAATCCAACCAAAAGACACAGGCTTGATGAATGGATACAAAAACAAGACCCATATATATGCTGTCTACAAGAGACCCACTTCAGACCTAGGGACACATACAGACCGAAAGTGAGGGGATGGAAAAAGATATTCCATGCAAATTGAAATCAAAAGAAAGCTGGAGTAGCAATACTTATATCAGATAAAATAGACTTTAAAATTAAGAATGTTACAAGAGACAAGGAAGGACACTATGTAATGATCAAGGGATCAATCCAAGAAGAAGATATAACAATTATAAATATATATGTACCCAACATAGGAGCACTGCAATACATAAGGCCACTACTAATACCTCTAAAAGAGGAAATCGACAGTAACACAATAATAGTGGGGGACTTTAACACCTCACTTACGCCAATGGACAGATCATCCAAACAGAAAATTAATAAGGAAACACAAGCTTTAAATGACACAATAGACCAGATAGATTTAATTGATATTTAAAGGACATTCCATCCAAAAACAGCAGGTTACACTTTCTTCTCAAGTATGCATTGAACATACGGAACATTCTCCAGGATAGATCACATCTTGGGTCATAAATCAAGCCTCAGTATATTTAAGAAAACTGAAATCATATCAAGCATCTTTTCTGACCACAACGTTATGAGATTAGAAATCAATTACAGGGAAAAAAACATAAAAAACACAAACACATGGAGGTTAAACAATGCATTACTAAATAACCAAGAGATAACTGCAGAAATCAAAGAGGAAGTCAAAAAATATCTAGAGACAAATGACAATGAAAACACGATGATCCAAAACCTATGGGATGCAGCAAAAGCAGTTCTAAGAGGGAAGTTTATAGCTATACAAGCCTACCTCAAGAAACAAGAAAAATCTCAAATAAACAATCTAATGTTACACCTAAAGGAACTAGAGAAAGAAGAACAAACAAAACCCAAAGTTAGCGGAAGGAAAGAAATCATAAAGATCAGAGCAGAAATATATGAAATAGAAACAAAGAAAACAATAGCAAAGATCAAAGAAACTAAAACCTGGTTCTTTGAGGAGATAAAAAAAATTGATAAACCATTATCCAGATTCATCAAGAAAAATAGGGAGAGGACTCATATAAGTAAAATTAGAAACGAGAGCGCAGTGGCCATTGCTACCTCCGGCGAGAGCAATGGAGGGGGCAGCGGCTTTGAATCGTGGCTAGACGGACGGTTGGAGGCGCTGGGAGTGGACCGAGCCGTTTACGGTGCCTACATCCTGGGTGTCCTTCAGGAGGAGGAGGAAGAGGAGAAGCTGGACGCTCTGCAGGGTATCCTCTCTGCTTTCCTGGAAGAAGATTCCCTTCTTAGAAGGATGATTCAGGTGCCACCATGATGAGCATTGGTTCTGAGAAATCTCTGTTTCGAAACACCAACTTGGAAGATGTCCTTAATGCCCGAAAACTGGAGCGAGACTCTCTTCGGGATGAGTCCCAAAGGAAGAAGGAACAGGACAAGCTGCAGAGGGAGAGGGACAAGCTAGCCAAGCAGGAGCGCAAGGAAAAGGAAAAGAAAAGGACTCAAAGAGGAGAGCGAAAGCGATAACCTTGGTCCACTCTATTCTTTCTCCTCATGAACTTGGTCAAAGGGAGAACTGGTTGTGCACTTGTGTATTTAAGAGAAATGAGAAAACATTGCAAAAGTGGTTTCCCAAGGCATTTCCCCTTTTGTTTACATGGTCAAAAGGAAAATCACAAACATTTCTAATTACAAAATGTGCCATGTCTCTGTGATGTGGGTAAGCAGATTATTGTAGTTGATGTCTGTACCAAAGATCTGGAATGGGGGCAACCTTTACATTTTAATACTGAAGTCCTGTACTCCTTTTGGCCACTTTAAAAAGTCTTCCCTCACCTGGGATAAAGAGCAGGAATATTCAGAAAGCTGAGAGTTTTTGTCCTGAAGGAGCAGAATCATGATTACTCCTTCCCTGAGATGAAATGTAGGAGTGTCAATTGCTTCAGAAGTAGTATTCACCCCTAAATGTATTGTTTTATGGCTGAAATAGGAAGCTGATGAAGAGCCCTACCTGGATCCAGACTTTATGTTACATGGCAACAAACTAGGAAAATGAGAAGTTATTTGGTGGATGTTCTACATTTGAGATTTTTAAAAAGTTTCAGCCTATGGTAGGAAACAAAGTGTCTTTTAATAAGAGATAGTTATATATTTTTCCTCATCTGGGCTGTGCTTTTTTTTTTTTTTTTTTGCAATACGCGGGCCTCTCAGTGTTGTAGCCTCTCCTGTTGTGGAGCACAGGCTCCAGACGCGCAGGCTCAGCGACCATGGCTCACGGGCCCAGCTGCTCTGCAGCACATGGGATCTTCCCAGACCGGGGCATGAACCCATGTCCCCTGCATCGGCAGGCGGACTCTCAAACCACTGCACCACCAGGGAAGCCCTGAGCTCTGACTTTAAGAAGGATGTGTCAGTATTGAGTGCAAGGATATCATTGTTAGCTAGATTCATTTTTTATAATCATGAATCCTCTTGAGTGCTAGTAGAGATTTTAATCCTGATCTGCCCTAAAACATATAAGGACCTGATAATTACAAGTTTAAAGAAAACGACTTCCGGGTAAGATGGCGGAAGAGTAAGACGCGGAGATCACCTTCCTCCCCACAGATACACCAGAAATACAGCTACACGTGCAACAACTCCTACAGAACACCTACTGAACGCTGGCAGAAGACCCCAGACCTCCCAAAAGGCAAGAAACTCCCCCATACCTGGGTAGGGCAAAGCAGAGAGATTCCCGCAGAGAGGAGCGGTGCCGAGCGGCACTCACCAGCCCGAGAGGCTTGTCTGCTCCCCCGCCAGGGCGGGCGGCGCTGGAGCTGAGGCTCGGGCTTCGGTCGGAGCGCAGGGAGAGGACTGGGACTGGCGGCGAGAACTCAGCCTGAAGGGGGCTAATGTGCCACAGCTAGCCGGGAGGGAGTCCGGGAAAACTCTGGAGCTGCCGAAGAGGCAGGAGACTTTTTCTTCCCTCTTGGTTTCCTGGTGCGCGGGGAGAGGGGATTGGGAGCGCCGCGTGGGGGGGCTCCAGAGACGGGCGCGGGTCGCGGCTGAGGGCGCGGAGCCCAGAGACAGGCGTGGGACGCTGGGGCTGCTGCTGCCGCCGCCGGGAGGCCTGTGTGCGAGCGCGGGACACTGTCCGCACCGCCCTTCCGGGAGCCTGTGCAGCCTGCCACTGCCGGGGTCCCGGGATCCAGGGGCGGCTTCCCTGGGGGAGCGCACGGCGCGCCTCGGGCTGGTGCGGCGTCACGCCGACCTCTGCCGCTGCAGGCTCGCCCCGCACTCCGTGCCCCTCCCTCCCGCCCGGCCTGGGTGAGCCAGAGTCCCCGAAGAGGCTGCTCCTTTAGCCCTGTCCTGTCTGAGCGAAGAACAGACGCCCTCCGGCGACCTACACGCAGAGGCGGGGCCAAATCCAAAGCTGAGGCCCAGGAGCTGTGAGAACAAAGAAGAGAAAGGGAAACCTCTCCCAGCAGCCTCAGAAGCAGCGGATTAAAGCTCCACAATCAACTTCATGTACCCTGCATCTGTGGAATACATAAATAGACAACAAATCATCCCAAAGTGAGGAGCCAGGAGTCAGTGCTGTGCCTCTGAGGTGGGAGAGCCAACTTCAGGACACTGGTCCACAAGAGACCTCCCAGCTCCACATAATATCAAACGGCGAAAATCTTCCAGAGATCTCCATCTCAACACCAGCACCCAGCTTCACTCAACGACCAGCAAGCTACAGTGCTGGACACCCTATGCCAAACAACTAGCAAGACAGGAACACAACACCACCCATTAGCAGAGAGGCTGCCTCAAATCATAAAAAGTCCGCAAACACCCCAAAACACACCACCAGACGTGGACCTGCCCACCAGAAAGACAAGATCCAGCCTCATCCACCAGAACACAGGCAGTAGTCCCCTCCACCAAGAAGCCTACACAACCCACTAAACCAACCTTAGCCACTGGGGACAGACACCAAAAACAACGGGAACTACGAACCTGCAGCCTGCAAAGAGGAGACCCCAAACACAGTAACATAAGCAAAATGAGAAGACAGAAAAACACACAGCAGGAGAAGGAGCAAGATAAAAACCCACCAGACCTAACAAATGAAGAGGTAATAGGCAGTCTATCTGAAAAAGAATTCAGAATAATGATGGTAAAGATGATCCAAAATCTTGGAAATAGAATAGACAAAATGCAAGAAACAGTTAACAAGGACCTAGAAGAACTAAAGACGAATCAAGCATCGATTAAAAACACAATAAATGAAATAAAAAATACTCTAGATGGGATCAATAGCAGAATAACTGAGGCAGAAGAACGGATAAGTGAGGTGGAAGATAAAATAGTGGAAATAACTGCTGCACAGCAAAATAAAGAAAAAAGAATGAAAAGAACAGAGGACAGTCTCAGAGACCTCTGGGACAACATTAAACGCACCAACATTCGAATTATAGGGGTTCCAGAAGAAGAAGAGAAAAAGAAAGGGACTGAGAAAATATTTGAAGAGATTATAGTTGAAAACTTCCCTAATATGGGAAAGGAAATAGTTAATCAAGTCCAGGAGGCACAGAGAGTCCCATACAGAATAAATCCAAGGAGAAATACACCAAGACACATATTAATCAAACTGTCAAAAATTAAACACAAAGAAATCATATTAAAAGCAGCAAGGCAAAAACAACAAATAACACACAAGGGAATCCCCATCAGGATAACAGCTGATCTCTCAGCAGAAACTCTACAAGCCAGAAGGGAGTGGCAGGACATACTTAAAGTGATGAAGGAGAAAAACCTGCAACCAAGATTACTCTACCCAGCAAGGATCTCATTCAGATTTGATGGAGAAATTAAAACCTTTACAGACAAGCAAAAGCTGAGAGAGTTCAGCACCACCAAACCAGCTTTACAACAAATGCTAAAGGAACTTCTCTAGGCAAGAAACACAACAGAAGGAAAAGAACTACAATAACGAACCCAAAGCAATTAAGAAAATGGGAGGGCCTCCCTGGTGGCGCAAGTGGTTGGGAGTCCGCCTGCCGATGCAGGGGATACGGGTTCGTGCCCCGGTCTGGGAGGATCCCATGTGCCGCGGAGCGGCTGGGCCCGTGAGCCATGGCCGCTGGGCCTGCGCGTCCGGAGCCTGCGCGTCCGGAGCCTGTGCTCCGCAACGGGGGAGGCCACAACAGTGAGAGGCCCGCATACCGCAAAAAAAAAAAAAAAAAAAAAAAAAAAAGAAAATGGGAATAGGAACATACATATCAATAATTACCTTAAATGTAAATGGACTAAATGCTCCCACCAAAAGACACAGACTGGCTGAATGGATACAAAAACAAGACCCATATATATGCTGTCTACAAGAGACCCACTTCAGACCTAGAGATACATACAGACTGAAAGTAAGGGGATGGAAAAAGATATTCCATGCAAATGGAAACCAAAAGAAAGCTGGAGTAGCAATTCTCATATCAGACAAAATAGACTTTAAAATAAAGACTACTAGAAGAGACAAAGAAGGACACTACATAATGATCAAGGGATCAATCCAAGAAGAAGATATAACAATTGTAAATATTTATGCACCAAACATAGGAGCACCTCAATACATAAGGGAAATATTAACAGCCATAAAAGGAGAAATCGACAGTAACACAATCATAGTAGGGGACTTTAACACCCCACTTTCACCAATGGACAGGTCATCCAAAATGAAAATAAATAAGGAAACACAAGCTTTAAATGATACATTAAACAAGATGGACTTAATTGATATTTATAGGACATTCCATCCAAAAACAACACAATACACATTTTTCTCAAGTGCTCATGGAACATTCTCCAGGATAGATCATATCTTGGGTCACAAATCAAGCCTTGGTAAATTTAAGAAAATTGAAATTGTATCAAGTATCTTTTCCGACCACAATGCTATGAGACTAGATATCAATTACAGGAAAAAAGCCGTAAAACATACAAACACATGGAGGCTAAACAATACACTACTTAATAACGAAGTGATCACTGAAGAAATCAAAGAGGAAATTAAAAAATACCTAGAAACAAATGACAATGGAGACACGACGACCCAAAACCTATGGGATGCAGCAAAAGCAGTTCTAAGAGGGAAGTTTATGGCAATACAATCACACCTTAAGAAACAGGAAATATCTCGAATAAACAACCTAACCTTGCACCTAAAGCAATTAGAGAAAGAAGAACAAAAACATCCCAAAGTTAGCAGAAGGAAAGAAATCATAAAAATCAGATCAGAAATAAATGAAAAAGAAATGAAGGAAACGATAGCAAAGATCAATAAAACTAAAAGCTGGTTCTTTGAGAAGATAAACAAAATTGATAAACCATTAGCCAGACTCATCAAGAAAAAAAGGGAGAAGACTCAAATCAATAGAATTAGAAATGAAAAAGGAGAAGTAACAACTGACACTGCAGAAATACAAAAGATCATGAGAGATTACTATAAGCAACTCTATGCCAATAAAATGGACAACCTGGAAGAAATGGACAAATTCTTAGAAATGCACAACCTGCCAAGACTGACTCAGGAAGAAATAGAAAATATGAATAGACCAATCACAAGCACTGAAATTGAAACTGTGATTAAAAATCTTCCAACAAACAAAAGCCCAGGACCAGATGGCTTCACAGGCGAATTCTATCAAGCATTTAGAGAAGAGCTAACACCTATCCTTCTCAAACTCTTCCAAAATATAGCAGAGGGAGGAACACTCCCAAACTCATTCTACGAGGCCACCATCACCTTGATACCAAAACCAGACAAGGATGTCACAAAGAAAGAAAACTACAGGCCAATATCACTGATGAACATAGATGCAAAAATCCTCAACAAAATACTAGCAAACAGAATCCAACAGCACATTAAAAGGATCATACACCATGATCAAGTGGGGTTTATTCCAGGAATGCAAGGATTCTTCAATATACGCAAATCAATAAATGTGATACACCATATTAACAAGTTGAAGGAGAAAAACCATATGATCATCTCAATAGATGCAGAGAAAGCTTTTGACAAAATTCAACACCCATTTATGATAAAAACCCTGCAGAAAGTAGGCATAGAGGGAACTTTCCTCAACATAATAAAGGCCATATATGACAAACCCACAGCCAGCATCGTCCTCAATGGTGAAAAACTGAAACCATTTCCACTAAGATCAGGAACAAGACAAGGTTGCCCACTCTCACCACTCTTATTCAACATAGTTTTGGAAGTTTTAGCCACAGCAATCAGAGAAGAAAAGGAAATAAAAGGAATCCAAATGGGAAAAGAAGAAGTAAAGCTGTCACTGTTTGCAGATGACATGATACTATACATAGAGAATCCTAAAGATGCTACCAGAAAACTACTAGAGCTAATCAATGAATTTGGTAAAGTTGCAGGATACAAAATTAATGCACAGAAATCTCTTGCATTCCTATATACTAATGATGAAAAATCTGAAAGTGAAATCAAGGAAACACTCCCATTTACCACTGCAACAAAAAGAATAAAATATCTAGGAATAAACCTACCTAAGGAGACAAAAGACCTGTATGCAGAAAATTATAAGACACTGATGAAAGAAATTAAAGATGATACAAATAGATGGAGAGATGTACCATGTTCTTGGATTGGAAGAATCAACATTGTGAAAATGACTCTACTACCCAAAGCAATCTACAGATTCAATGCAATACCTATCAAACTACCAATGGCATTTTTCACAGAACTAGAACAAAAAATTTCACAATTTGTATGGAAACACAAAAGACCCCGAATAGCCAAAGCAATCTTGAGAACGAAAAATGGAGCTGGAGGAATCAGGCTCCCTGACTTCAGACTATACTACAAAGCTACAGTAATCAAGACAGTATGGTACTGGCACAAAAACAGAAAGATAGATCAATGGAACAGGATAGAAAGCCCAGAGATAAACCCACGGACATATGGTCACCTTATCTTTGATAAAGGAGGCAGGAATGTACAGTGGAGAAAGGACAGTCTCTTCAATAAGTGGTGCTGGGAAAACTGGACAGGGACATGTAAAAGTATGAGATTAGATCACTCCCTAACACCATACACAAAAATTAGCTCAAAATGGATTAAAGACCTAAATGTAAGGCCAGACACTATCAAACTCCTAGAGGAAAACATAGGCAGAACACTCTATGACATAAATCACAGCAAGATCCTTTTTGACCCACCTCCTAGAGAAATGGAAATAAAGACAAAAATAAACACATGGGACCTAATGAAACTTCAAAGCTTTTGCACAGCAAAGGAAACCATAAACAAGACCAAAAGACAACCCTCAGAATGGGAGAAAATATTTGCAAATGAAGCAACTGACAAAGGATTAATCTCCAAAATTTATAAGCAGCTCATGCAGCTCAATAGCAAAAAAACAAACAACCCAATCCAAAAATGGGCAGAAGACCTAAATAGACATTTCTCCACAGAAGATATACAGACAGCCAACAAACACATGAAAGGATGCTCAACATCTTTACTCATTAGAAAAATGCAAATCAAAACTACAATGAGATATCATCTCACACCAGTCAGAATGGCCATCATCAAAAAATATAGAAACAATAAATGCTGGAGAGGGTGTGGAAAAAAGGGAACACTCTTGCACTGCTGGTGGGAATGTGAATTGGTACAGCCACTATGGAGAACAGTATGGAGGTTCCTTAAAAAACTACAAATAGAACTACCATATGACCCAGCAATCCCACTACTGGGCATATACCCTGAGAAAACCATAATTCAAAAAGAGACATGTACCAAAATGTTCATAGCAGCCCTATTTACAATAGCCCGGAGATGGAAACAACCTAAGTGTCCATCATCGGATGAATGGATAAAGAAGATGTGGCACATATATACAATGGAATATTACTCAGCCATAAAAAGAAATGAAATTGAGCTATTTGTAATGAGGTGGATGGACCTAGAGTCTGTCATACAGAGTGAAGTAAGTCAGAAAGAGAAAGACAAATACTGTATGCTGACACATATATATGGAATTTAAGAAAAAAGTGTCATCAAGAACATAGGGGTAAGACAGGAATAAAGACACAGACCTACTAGAGCATGGACTTGAGGATATGGGGAGGGGGAAGGGTAAGCTGTGACAAAGTGAAAGAGCGGCATGGACATATATACACTACCAAACGTAAGGTAGATAGCTAGTGGGAAGCAGCCACATAGCACAGGGAGATCAGCTCGGTTCTTTGTGACCGCCTGGAGGGGTGGGATAGGGAGGGTGGGAGGGAGACGCAAAAGGGAGGGGATATGGGAACATATGTATATGTATAACTGATTAAATTTGTAAAAAAATAAAATAAAAAAAAAATAAAAAAAAAAAAAGTTTAAAGAAACCCTTTTAAGGAAGAAACACTGGAAATCTCTGCTAACACAAAGATATTTAAGAGTGTACATAGTAGGTGCAACAAATTTATTGAATGAGTGAGTGAATGGAAAAACTGCTTGGGAGAGTCAAAAGTGGGTAGGAACTCTCCTCCATGTCTACTTTTGTCACAAGCCACATTCGGTTGTAAATAGGCCTTTCCCTACTTCAGGCAGTAGACTGTCAAGAAGCCTGAAGACAGCAATTCCTCTGTCAAGACAGAAAGTAGATATTTTATACCAGGGGTGGGCAAACAACTGCCAGCAACCAAATTTTGCTCAGTCTGTTTTTGTATGGTGCAAGCTAACAATGGATTTTACATCTTTAAAGGGTTGTAAAAGAATATGTGACAGAGACCTTATGTGACCTTTAAAGCCTAAAATATTTACTACCTGGCCCTTTGGAGAAAATGTTTGCTGACCTCTGTTTTATACCATTAACTATGAGATTAACAAATTTTTTTACCTTTCTGCAGAAGGTAAAACACATGGTTAAGGAAACGATGTGTCACCTCTATACACTCCTATAACCGTGGCATTGCAAAATTTTTTTTACATAACCACCTTTTAAAAAAATAAACTATTTAAATCAGAAAAAAAAAAAGAAACGAAAAAGGAGAAGTTACAACAGACACCACAGAAATACAAAGCATCCTAAGAGACTACTACAAGCAACTCTATGCCAATAAAATGGACAACCTGGAAGAAATGGACAAATTCTTAGAAAGGCATAACCTTCCAAGACTGAACCAGGAAAAAATAGAAAATATGAACCGACCAATCACAAGTAATGAAATTGAAACTGTGATTTAAAATCTTCCAACAAACAGAAGTCCAGGAACACATGGCTTCATAGGTGAATTCTATCAAACATTTAGAGAAGAGTTAACACCCACCTGCGCAAAGCCTTCCAAGAAATTGCAGAGGGAGGAAAACTCCCAAACTCATTCTATGAGGCCACCATCAAACTGATACCAAAACCAGACAAAGATACTACAAAAAAAGAAAATTATACACAAATATCACTGATGAATATAGATGCAAAAATCCTCAACAGAATACTAGCAAACAGGGCTTCCCTGGTGGTGCAGTGGTTGAGAGTCCACTTGCCGATGCAGGGGACACGGGTTCATGCCCTGGTCCAGGAAGATACCACATGCCGTGGAGTGGCTGGGCCCATGAGACATGGCCGCTGAGCCTGTGGGTCCAGAGCCTGTGCTCCGCAATGGGAGAGGCCACAACAGTGAGAGGCCCGCGTACTGCAAAAAAAAAAAAAAAAAAAAAGAAAAAAAATACTAGCAAACAGAATCCAACACCACATTAAAAGGATCATACACCATGATCAAGTGGGATTTATCCCAGAGACGCAAGGATTCTTCAATATATGCAAGTTAATCAATGTGATATACCATATTAACAAATTGAAGAATAAAAACCATATGATTATTTCAACAGATGCAGAAAAGGCTTTTGACAAAACTCAACACTGATTTATGATAAAAAACTCTCCAGAAAGTGGGTATAGAGGGAACCTACTTCAACATAATAAAGGCCATATATGACAAACCCACAGCAAACATCATTCTCAATGGTGAAAAACTGAAAGCATTTCCTCTAAGATCAGGAACAAGACAAGGATGTCCACTCTCACCACTATTATTCAACATAGTTTTAGAAGTCCTAGCCATGGCAATCAGAGAAGAAAAAGAAATAAAAGGAACACAAATTGGAAAAGAAGAAGTAAAACTGTCACTGTTTGCAGATGACATGATACTTTACATAGAGAATCCTAAAGATGCCACCAGAAAACTTCTAGAGCTAATCAATGAATTTGGTAAAGTAGCAGGATACAAAATGAATGCACAGAAATCTCTTGCATTCATATACACTAATGATGAAAAATCTGAAAGAGAAATTAAGGAAACACTTCCATTTACCATTGCAACAAAAAGAATAAAATACCTAGGAATAAACCTACCTAGGGAGACAAAAGACCTGTATGCAGAAAACTATAAGACACTGATGAAAGAAATTAAAGATGATACAAATAGATGGAGAGATATACCATGTTCTTGGATTGGAAGAATCAATATTGTGAAAATGATTATACTACCCTAAGCAATCTACAGATTCAATGCAATCCCTATCAAATTACCAATGGCATTTTTTACAGAACTAGATCAAAAAATCTTAAAACTTGTATGGAGACACAAAAGACCCCAAATAGCCAAGCAGTCTTGAGGGAAAAAAACAGAGCTGGAGGAATCAGACTCTTTGACTTCAGACTATACTACAAAGCTACAGTAATCAAGACAATATGGTACTGGCACAAAAACAGAAGTATAGATCAATGGAACAGGATAGAAAGCCCAGAGATAAACCCACGCACCTATGGTCAACTAATCTATGACAAAGGAGGCAAGGATATACAATGGAGAAAAGACAGTCTCTTCAACAAGTGGTGCTGGGAAAACTGGACAGCTACATGTAAAAGAATGAAATTAGAACACTCCCTAACACCACACACAAAAATAAACTCAAAATGGAATAGAGACCTAAATGTAAGACCAGGCACTATAAAACTCTTAGAGGAAAGAATAGGAAGAACACACTTTGACATAAATTACAGCAAGATCTTTTTGGATCCACCTCCTAGAGTAATGTAAATAAAAACAAAAATAAACAAATGGGCCCTAATGAAACTTAAAAGCTTTTTCACAGCAAAGGAAACCATAAACAAGACGAAAAGACAACCCTCAGAATAGGAGAAAATATTTGCAAACGAATCAATGGCCAAAGGATTAATCTCCAAAATATATAAACAGCTCATGCAGCTTAATATTTAAAAAACAAACAACCCAATCCAATAATGGGCAGAGGAACTAAATAGACCTTTTTCCCAAGAAGACATACAGATGGCCAAGAAGTGCATGAAAAGCTGCTCAACATCACTAATTATTAGAGAAATGCAAATCAAAACTACAATGAGATATCACCTCACACCAGTTAGAATGGGCATCATCAGAAAATCTACAAACAACAAATGCTGGAGAGGGTGTGGAGAAAAGGGAAACCTCTTGCACTGTTGGTGGGAATGTAAATTGATACAGCCACTATGGAGAACAGTATGGAGGTTCCTTAAAGAACTAAAGATAGAATTACCATATGATCCAGCAATCCCACTACAGGGCATATACCCTGAGAAAACCATAATTCAAAAAGACACATGCAGGGCTTCCCTGGTGGCGCAGTGTTTGAGAGTCCGCCTGCCGATGCAGGGGACACGGGTTCGTGCCCCGGTCCGGGAAGATCCCACATGCTGTGGAGCGGCTGGGCCCATGAGCCATGGCCGCTTAGCCTGCGCGTCCGGAGCCTGTGCTCCGCAACGGGAGAGGCCACAACAGTGAGAGGCCCACATACCAAAAAAAAAAAAAAAAAAAGACACATGCGCCCCGATGTTCATTGCAGCACTGTGTACAATAGCCAGATCATGGAAGCAACCTAAATGCCCATCGACAGGTGAATGGATAAAGAAGATGTGGTACATATATACAATGGAATATTACTCAGCCATAAAAAGGAACGAAATTGGGTCATTTGTTGAGACGTGGCTGGACCTAGAGACTGTCAGACAGAGTGAAGTGAGTCAGAAAGTGAAAAACAAATATCGTATATTAACTCATATATTTGGAACCTAGAAAATGGTACAGATGAACCAGTTTGCAGAGCAGAGATTGAGACACAGAAATAGAGAACAAATGTATGGACACCAAGGCGGGGAAAGCAGCTTGGGGTGGGGGTTGTGGTTTGATGAATTGGGAGATTGGCATTGATGTGTATACACTGATGTGTGTAAAATGGTTGACTAATACGAAAAAAATAAGTAAATAAATTAACATTAAAAAGAAAAAGAATTATGACTGATTATAATCTTAACCCTTGAAAACCTTAATCTCTAGCAAAAACCAAGAAGCAAGTAATTGTGCATTTCCTGATTGGAAAACTTATGCTTTAGTCTTCCTCTCCTAAGAAGGCAAGGGTAGGTAAACTTAGACCTGCCCAGCAATTAATGTTCCAATATTTTATCCTATTTGAAATGACCCAGATAGTCAGTGAATTCTCTTCATTTAATGTAGTTCAGTTTCAAGTTACCAAAATCTGGAGAGTCTATTTTATTTTATTTTATTTTAATAAATTTATTCATTTATTTATTTATTTTTATTTTTGGCTGCGTTGGGTCTTTGTTGCTGCACCTGGGCTTTCACTAGTTGCGGCGAGCAAGGGCTACTCTTCGTTGCAGTGTGTGGGCTTCTCATTGTAGTGGTTTCTCTTCTTGTGGAGCACAGGATCTAGGCACACACACTTCAGTAGTTGTGGCATGCAGGCTCAAGAGCACAGGCTCAGTAGTTGTGGTGCACGGGCTTAGTAGCTCTGAAGCATGTGGGATCTTCCCACACCGGGGCTCAAACTTGTGTCCCCTGCATTGGCAGGCAGATTCTTAACCACTGCACCACAAGGGAAGCCCTGGAGAGACTATTTTAGATAGACATTCCCAAAACATAATTGTTTCTATAGAGTTCACCTAAAAGCTCTTTTTTCTCCTTTACTATTAGAGATCACACAAGATTAAAGTTCCAGAGAGCCCAAGTAGATTATTTACAACTCAAAGGCAAAAGAGAAATACCAATTCCTTCTAGAAAGCTAGCTTAACCAATTACAAAAGACTCTGTTTGACACAGTAACAGAGCCATTAGAGGCCACTGTTCTCCAGACCTCCTGGCAGCCCCCATTCATCAAGGACAGCCACCACAAGGCCCCACATACCAGTGGACAGCCACCCCAGGATATCTCCCACAACTTTGGGGATCATCACTAGAACTTTTGGGCCCCATGTGTTAGTGGACAGCCAGCCCAGGATTACCCCTGCAACTTTTGGACCCCACAAGTTAGTGGACGGCCAGCCGGGGATTACACTCACAACTTTCAGGGCTCACATGCTAGTGGACAGCCCCGGCAACTTTCCTTTCCCCGTCTTGTATTTCACAACATCTCCTGACATCTTGGTGTTCATGGGAGTTTCCTCAGTCCCCTGGCTGACTCTGCCAACTGTTGGGTTGCACCCAGCAGGCCTACAAGGCCTGTGGTTGCCCAGCTTCAAGACCGAAGAAAGGGCCTGAAGTCAGCAACAGAGACATCAATGGTTTAATGGATGGGGGAACTTACACGTCTGAAGCTAGGTCCTGGAACAACACCCCACCATGTGCTGCACACGGTGGGCAGGACATGGTCGCGGTCTTTGCTCAAGTTTTCCCTGGATTGATACAAATAAGTTTGTCTATTTTTTAATTAGCCAGACATAGATCTTTGCCTCTAACCAAAACACTTGATTTAATAAACACATAAAAGATTTGATGACATCTCCCTCATCGGTGTCTTCAACGAGTCTGCATGTGGATGTAGGTGTTTTGTCTTCCATAATGTCATCATTAGTGGAACTCAAAGATGGGCCTTTGGACAGTGCGTTTCATCTCTTTCAGTCTCCTTTATAGCATACCTAGATTGATGTGAAGAAGATTCATCAAAGACGTCATGATTCCACATTCTCTGCCCTGACTGTACTCTTTCTCATCTGTTATCCTTCCAGAGATCTAAGGCCCTGAGTGTCTGGCTGTCCTCTCCTCATTATCTACCATTCCACTCTCACCCATTGCCAACAAGAGCTGCTCTTTGTTCTTCAGTTCTTTGCCTTTCATTCTCAGACTCAAATATCAATACTGCTCACACTGTTCCAAACATTCAGAATCAAAAGTCACATTAGCAATTCCTTCTGAATATGCTGTCCATTAAAAAATTTTTTTTTATTTACATTGACTCTTTTTCCCACTTAAAAAATACATACACATTAAGAATGGGTACCCTTTGATCCTCCAAGAGATTGAAAAATATGCCTTTAGGTACTGCCGGCTCACATTCAATGGCACATACGGATTTGACTTTCTCTTCGTCCCATCTTCATTCCAATCATCCATATTTAATGCTACACGTACTTGACTCCTTGACTTTTTTTAAATCTCATATGCTGAATGGTGCATAAATTAATCCCGTATTCTGCTATCCAGAAACTTGTTCTTATTTATCAGCATTGACTGAGCTATCATTGTCATCTATTCAGTAGCTTTCGAAAGATTTAAGCCTCTTCTCATATATAATCTAGCTGTGTTATTTATCATATTCTGTCAGTAATTCCTCTTTCTAGTGGTATCCACGTCACAGCAATATATCATCTTTTGGGCCAAACTTTTCACGAACACCAGAAATGCTACTCTTCAGCTACCAGTGTTAACCTTGATGGGGCTCACTGCCCAGATAGATCAAATGCTGTTGTCCTAGTAACCCAGCTATGGTGCCTCATCACTAAGTCGTCTTGTGATACCATCTACTTTCTGTAATTCCCACTGAAGAGGACTACCAACTGCCTTCACAGAAACATTCTAGAAGGTTTAGATCCACAACCCTTTGAGAAAGCTGGATTCTACCTAATTTGGGAAAATCTTCAGCCCACAAAATCTTTACTTTTCAGAGTCCATGGCAGGGCAGGTGCTAGCTAGCAATACAGCTCCATTTCATGGTATTTCAAGGTTTCAAATAGAAGGGAAGGCCTGAAATAGTGGTTTCATTATGTTCATTTCCATACTGCTTTTAAAATCTCCTGGAAAGTCTGTCCTCTGGATTAACTGGGCCTGGCTCCTAAAGTGAAAACTCACACACGCCAATCATCAGCATTCACTCTGACTTCTTAATGGCATCAGACTCCAAACAAATCTGTCTTGTGAGTGGCTGGTGCAGCCCAGAACTGAACACAGGCTATGTAAAATCAGAGTAGACCTCATGAGTATCAGCAGCCAGCACAACATCCTTGGACTAAGGATGTGACACATTTCCAACATATGGCTTCTTCCCATGCCATTTTGTTGTCTCTTGGCATATTTCCATATGGGTCCCCAGTTAGGCCATGGGATAAGAAGATAAAGCAGAGCCAGTGGATAAGGTAAGCTCACACAGAAAATGTCCACATATCCTTTAGCATGAATCATGGCCAAAAAAAGGGGAAAAAAGGAAAAAGAAGAAAACATGAAAATAAAAGGGGAAAAGCAAATATTTACTTTTTAAAAACAGCCAAGGTTCTGAATAGAACAGAGAAAAGAACCCAGTCTAATTCTTATCACACAGCCAGTCAACAAACATTGGTTGGATTGGCTTGAAAGCCATATCATTGTAGCCTGGGTCCACTTCAATAATAAAGAAAATAAGGCCCACAAGTAGATCAGCAGGGCAAACTCCTTGAGGGAGGAACTTTTTCTCCCTTACATACATAATTTGGTTAGTATTTATCATCTACACTGTAGCAGACACAGGTGTTGCTACGAATTCCATGTTGCACTGCACTGCAGGGCTTACAGCATGTTTTATCATGGAACCACATTTTGGCCTTAATAAAACACAGCACCACACAGCATGACATTCACTGTAATCTAATTAAATACAATGCCAAGGGAAATATGTCACTGTGAAGGTGAAACACACATGTTATTTCTTTCTCCTTCCTACACAAAGGGCAACTAAGGCAGAGTTTAGAAAGAAGGTATTTAATGCAGTGAGGTTCAGCAGTTTGCCAGCAAGACAAAAAAAAAAAAAAAAAGTGAGGATGTAGGGGGAGAAAAAAAGACACAGAAAAGAAGTATAAGGAGGAAGGAGAAGATATAATAAGTGATCAGCAGCATTTCAATTATTTTTTTCTACTTAAATCAAAATGTCAAAGAATTTTCACACAAAGATTTCAGAGAAGTGGAAAGTAAGTGTCTCTGAGCAGTGGAGACAAGACAAAAAATGCCTGCTCTTACCCCCATTACTGGTCAGCTTCTAAAAGGATCTCAAAATAGTGAGCATTTATTTTGTTTCCTCCACTCTGGTATAACAACAGATAGTTAAGGCAAGAACCATCACCAAGAGGCAGGATGGCTGGGTCCCAGTCCTGGCTATACATTTCACTGACCATAACCTAGGGCATGTCAATTAATGTTTTTGGCCCTCAACTAGCTTATTTAAGAGTTGAAGATATTGGATTCAATTACCAATGCTAAGATCCCAATATTGACCTTATGTAAGAAAATCTACCCATTTGAACTTCTGTCTTACCTACAAAATGTGAAATTTCTGTTAGCATCAATAGAAGCTATACCTCACAGTGCATGTGTATGAAAACCTATGATAATAAACACAACACACAATGAGCACAAGCAATACTCCTCTCTTACCCCTACAGCCTAGGAGACTTGGGCAGTGAAGGAATACAGTAAAGTTGATTTACTGGTGATCAAGGAGCAAGCTAGTGTACTCCTTTTGGCAAGCAACTCCAATCTCTTAAAGGGTCTCTGGGTTCCCATTCTCAGTTTGTGGAGTGGAAAATGCATAACTCTATCCTTCATAAAAGGAGACGGGAAATGCCACAGCATTCCACTTCCATGAACCACCTTTAAGGAATCCTTCTCTCTGTTAGACACTAGAGGCAGGTTGCAGGCCTAGTTTTGGCCACCTCTTAAGATGTCATGTTGAGGGTGGGTCTAACATCTCTTTAGAAAATGGGGGCAATGGTCACCTATTGTTCTCAGCTTTGAGCTTCAGCTAAAAATTCAAAACAACAGGAAAAGTCCCATTTAACATCTTGTTAGATATATCTTAAATTTTATACAGCCCAAAGAGGTTTTGTTAACCGCCCCCTCACCAATAAGTGAAAAGCTAGTCTTCTTCCAGTCTTCCTCAACTCATTGTATGACGTTACTATCCAACCTACCAGCTGCTCAAGCCAGAAACCTAGAACACAGGCTCAATATCTCTTCTCCCCTACATCCAACCCATCAGCAAGCCTGTTGACTCCGTGTCCTCCACCCCAACCCTAGATCCCAGCCACCAACCTCACTCACTGATATTCCTGCAACAGCCTAACTGGTCTCTGAGCTTCCACTCTTGCCCCACTACATTGCATTCTCCATCCAGGAGCCAAAATAATTTTCTAAAAGTGTAAGTCAAATTATGTCATACTCTGCTTAAAACATCCCAGTAACTTCCTAAGCTGCTTGGAATAAAATCCTACAAGGCCTCCGTACTACCAGCCCTACTTATTCCTCTTTCCCACCTACTCACTGCCCTCCAAACACTCAGGTCGTCTTTCTGTTCCTTGATACTGAAGTTCATCTCCATCTCTGGGCCTTTGCACTCACTGTTGCTTCTCCATAGAACTCTCTATATCCAGATCTTTTGTCATTTAGATCACAGTTCAAATATTCCCTCCTCAGTAAGGCCTTCCCTGAGTATCAGTCCCACCAACCAGTTACTCTCTATCAACACTTTATTTTCTCCTTAGTTCTGTTAAGTTGAACTTCTGTCATGTAATTATTTGCTTGAGCAGGGACATCACTACACTCCCAAAATGTCTAGAACAGGGCCTGGCCATAGTGCTCAGTCAAGACCTTTTGGGTGAATGAACGAATTTTGTCCTCAGATTTAATGTGTGAAGCAGTTCTTCGGTAAAGCCCCTGTGAGTTTAGTTAACATGTATGAATCTTCAGGAAACGCTGGGAACTATTATAAAGACTACTGTCAGTCCTTACTTGGGTTACCACTTTAAATCAAATTTCTCCCCAACCATTAAAAGTATTTAATTCTAAAAGGGCAAGGGCTTATTTCTGAGTCAGATCAAAGCCATTTTGTTTTGTTTTGTTTAGGGATAATGACACATGAACCTTAATTTCCTTTTGAAATTAAATTTTTATTAGATAAATGTCCACTTAAACTAGAAGAGGAGAACATTTTTCCAATTGCAGATCAAAAGAAACTCACAAAACCCTACTAAGGATAAAGTGACTAAATAATTTTTCATCTAAAACAGGATATTTTTGAGAGTAAAGGGGGGGCAGTATTAATAACTGTGCTGTGACAACAGTATAAACTAGAACATACTGTTATCCTAGTTAAGGGCCACAGAAGTAATTTCATAAATGAGATGCAGTTGTTTGGCTAATTTTTAATTTATTTTTGATGGGGGGAGTGTGTTGGATTATAGATTTTTTTAAAAGGGAAATGAGAAGGAATGAAAGGAGAGTGCAGTATGAGAGAAATAGAACTAGAAAAATATTTGTTAAGATTAGTGTGCAGTTAACACTACTCGATAAATATAATAAAATAAACTTTTAGATCTGTATTTTGGAGAAAGAATAGGGCAGGAGAAAAAGAGAAGAGTGAATAGACAGGAAAGTGACAGATACACAGAGAATGGCAGACAGGAAGAAAGTCAGAGACAAGCAGTGTAGCCAAAAAGATAGGAGGTGGCATACATAGACCCAAGAAGCTATCATCGGTTGGGTTCTCAACCTATAGAAGGAAGATGGTGAGATGGAGGCTAGCATGCAGGATGTTTGGGGACCAGCACCTGTAGAAGCACGGGGAAGGAGGCAGGATTGGGAAAATGGAGGAGTTTTGTTGCAATGCAGGAGCAACAAAAGCTTCCACCTACCTCACAAGGAGCTCTGGAGCTGGGAGGGCCCTTCTGAGTTATCCTAAGTTAGAACAAGGGAGCCACGTCTTTATACCAAGTGTCAATCAGTTATTAGATGTGGGGCTGTCTCTGGAAGGAAGCATAAGAGTGAGTGAGGCAGTTTTCTTCAGCTGTCGCCATCTCGAAAGAGAGCAGAAGGCACAGAGTCCATGCAGAAGCGCAGTGTCTAGATAAGTCATTTGGTTCCTCCTTCTTTCTCTCTGCCCAATGTGTGGCCTTCCACATATTTCTGGTCTTCATTTTTATGCATATGAGGAAAGTGTGTGTACACACTAATTTTTCAATATTTCTCTTGACGTCCTTTTGAGTTAAAATATCCTTCAGGGAGCAACTTACACATTTTCCTTACTGTTTTATCCCAATATCTCCTAAAATAAAACCGATTCATATGGTAGATGTTCAATAAATAGCCTTGGGGAATCAAAATGGGATTCAGTCTGACCTCCAGGGCCTTTCACAATCTGGAGCCAATTGAAAATGAATACTTCCTTCCTTGTGTTAGTTCCTTCTTTTGCTGAGAGAACTGCCCATATTCTCCTTGAATTAATTAGTATATTTTTCTATTGACTAAATCATCATTCCTTTCTTCAAGGCTACCCCTGAAATGCTGAGAACAGTCCATCTCTCTCAGCCTCAGATCTAATCAATGAGAACGTACAAATATCTCACATTACTCATAATTTTACCAGAATAAGAATTGATAACTATTTTTATTAAAACTGAATTTCTTCCAAAAGCTCTAAGTATCTAAGCTTAATTTTTCTATATACCTTTCACCTCCTACTTTTCCAACACTCTGAATGATGATTTCAAAGGAGTTAAAGAAAATAATCCCTAAACAACAATGTGAAAAGTTTTTTGCCTATATAATATATTGTTCTTTTTGTTCTTTAACAAACTTGCTACAAATGCATAGTAAGACCCTTAGGGGAAGAATCTAAGCCTGTTTGCAAATTGTCAGATGAGTCCTAAACAAATACAGAAGGAAGTTGAGATTTTTAAACACATGGGCTAATTTTATAAATCACCATAATAAAAACCATTTCTAAGTGCTTGGAGTTTAACTTGCCAGGAGAATGCAAATACACTGTAAACTAATAATAATATAAAACTAATTTGGTTTTAACGTATTAGTAGTTAGTCCTTCATATTTCAATCAACTTTGTTGGGACTTTTTATATTTCTAACTCAGTTTGCCACATTTTCTAAGGATTCTTAGATACTTGTGATAATTAGATCTTTCAGACTCCTGTTGGAAATTTTAGCTTCTCCCTCAACTCCTTGCCACAAGCTGAGAAGAGTCATTGGGTGTTTTAGGGCTTAGACAAAACAGGCCAGTGTCTTCAGAAAATTTTAAATGGAGACAGGCAAAGTTCAAAAATAAGATTCTAAAATATTTCTAGCTGTACGAAAAGTAAAATTCTTTTAAGTTTTCAACCATAGATTAGATTCCCATCAACACTGACTGTCACATTTTTAATGCTTGTCACAGGCTTGTAAACACTAACAAGGTTTTTATAAAAAGCTTTGAGCTATCTGGATAATGGTTTACCTCACATAAGAATTAACTGGCAATTTATTAAATTAAATTATGACTAAAGCCTTGTTGAGTAGCTAAGAACATCAGCCATTCAGATTCAATAAGAAGTGGGAACATTTGAGAAAAGTCCTAGCTGAACACCAACCAACTGAGCATCTACTAACCTGAGTGTTTTTCTATTTTTAATTAGAAATTGACTTCTGCAGTCATTTTCCATTAGTAACAGATTAAAACAAGCGGGGAGATTTAGAGTATTTTGATGTTTACCTAAAAACCTGATATTATATGCTGTTTCTACAAATGCAGTATTAAGTGGAACATTGAAGTAGTTATCTGGATAATTTAAAAACTTGTGATATGCTATCAAGGGAAAGGGTAGGAAGTAGGGAATGGAGGCTCAAATTATCCATTAAAAAATCATTGCCTCTCCTTTTACCACTATTAGTTTCCAAATGAAATGCCTCATTTAGGAGACAAGAGTCTCCAAAGCAAAGAAAATATTTCAATGTGATTATGTCTAATTGTTTTTCAAAGCACTTTAAAAAAGTACTTTGAAAACAATTATTCACATCTATAAAAAGAGAGGTACTCTGGCTATGGCATCACAAGTAAAACTTTGTCTAAATTATTTAGGTTTTTCCCACAATGTCAGCCTTGCCCAAATGCAAGCTCAAATGAGAAGCAACAAAACAAGGTCTTCAAGGTGTTTGAAAAGCCAGTGAAGTGGCTTGCCTCCTCTGCTCCCTCCAATGAGATCATGGTGGGTGGAAGAGACACATAAAAGTTAATTCAACAAGACAACCTGAATTGGTCTGAAAGTGGCAGTAAAGTTAGTATCACGGATACAGAGATCATTGACACCAACAATAAACTTTATTTTAGCTATGCCATCCAGATTTACTCAATGCTTCCCCCTAAAAGAAACCTGATAGTTAGAAGCCAGAAATACAAGCACAGACCTGTCTTTCCACCTTCCTGTTTAGCAGCCTTCCCACCAGCCTGGCTCCCCAGGATGAAGCCAACACTGGACAGCAGACCAGTCTCACCCCAGGGTGTTGCCTCACATGCCTCTATATCGTTCTCTTTGGGGGAGCCATGCATCAAGCTTTCTTTGACAATTTAACATGAAAAGTTGTGTCGCACTGATCAGTCCCTGAGTTCACACTCCTTGAACAGGTTGAATGAAGTAATATAAACCCGCCATCTGTTCCTGACACTTGTTTAATTTTGGAGGGAATCTAAAATTTGACTAACTCTGTAAGAGGAGCTGAGAAAATGTAAACAAAGCCTCTTAATTTAAAATTGACTAAACGCGTGTTTTTCTTGGTTCCAGACAATCTGCTGCTGTCTTCCAGCTGTGCTTGTTCAGTTCTGCCTCGTTCTGGGAGCCTTGGTGTCACAGCAGTGAATAGGCAGCAGTCGGTGGAGATGAGACTGCCAAGCCAGCTTCACCCACAGCATACCAATGAGTGCCCCGGGAAGGCATTAATAACGCAGAGCACACCAGGGTAGCTGGCCTGGCAAGGCCCTGAACGCACATCAACAGAGGCACCCGGGACTCACCAGCCTGAATGTGCCTGCGAGGCTGCCTGGTTTCCTAATCACCAGTCTCCTTTCCCGTCACCCTCAAGGGCTTCATGAATAAAGATGAAGGACAGACGCTTTCTGCCTCTCTTTAGTACCTCAGCAGGTATTCACATAAAAAACTTTCTTATCTCTCTGGGTATGAATGACCTCGGACATTCTGCAAACCCAAAACCGTCATTATTTCTTCTCCTTTCATCCACAGAAAATATGCCTGAGCCACGGAGGAGGAGGAGAAGCGAACACATGGGTGACAACAGTGAAAACAACAACAACAACAAAATCTCAGAGATGCAGAATGTCCACACAGAAATATCCACCCACAGTCACAAATATGCCTCACTCTTTAGCAACCCATCTGCTCTACCCACCAAAGAAAAAACACCAAATTCAAAGTTTCTGTGTGTTAGCATGTGATAAGGAGCCCCCAGTGTCTCTAAGGAAGATTTCCGAACATCTTCAGAAAGAGAAATTGGGATTGTATTAATTAGATCATCTGAACGGATGGCCAGCCTCAAACTCTAAAGCTGATGCAACCACTTAAGACTTTACATGTAGCCACTGTGGAAAGCGTAAAGGGAGAAAGCTGACATTACAGAATGTTTTCATATTGTGATTTACAATCTTTTTTTTCTTCAGATTACAATTTTTAACTGACCCACTATAATATTACAATATAAAGACATGAATGTATGGGTGAGCCAGCCAGAAATTAAACATATTTTTAAAGTTACAATATCTAAAAGTGGGTTTGTTTTTCTAGATGCAGCTTCTTTCATTCCACAGCAAGTGGCACATGGTAGGCATTTGTTAAATGCTTTGAATGAACGTGTGACAACGCTGATAAACTGTGGACCTTGCTACTGGTCTCTCTTACTCCCCTAAGTGTTCACTGCCTCCTTCCATCATATGCAGTTGATATCATCCTACAAACATACACACACACAAAATATTGTGGCAAAATATAAATAAGGACAAATCAATAAGAGTATGAACTAAAGTAGAAAGACAAAACAAGGTGAAGACAAAAATGAAAATGCATTGTTCATGGGTCATAACAGCCTGTCGAGTTGCTTCCAAACTTCCTGAGAGGCAAAGGAAAGAGAAGACTCTGCTCAGTAACACATACATTTGTGTTACCAGAAAGGATAAAATATCCCAATTCCTCAGAAGAAGGCAGGTTCTAAGTTAGCATCAGTATTAAAACAACATGCTCATGTGCAGTTTTATAAAGGGGTACCCTGTCCTGCTGTTACAAAAACATGCCAGCTCAAAAAATAAAAAAAAGCCAGGTCCATTTATTCCTCAGGGCCTTTGTAGTCACTGTCTGCTCTTTGGAATACACTTCTGTCAGTCACATGCCTCAGTCCCTCACTGCCTCAAGTCTTAGCTCAAGCGTCATTGTCTCAGTGAGGCCTTCCCCAACAGCCCTGCTTAAAATTGCAAACCTCCACTCTCACCTCTACCCTTCTCATCCCTCGTTCTCTAGTTTATTTTTCTGCATAGCTTTTACCACCTTCTAACATACCATAAAACATATTCATTTTGTTTATTGCCTTTAACTCCAGGCCCATCACCAACTATTATATAAGGTCCGTGGGATCAGAATTTTTCTGTTTTGTTCACTACTGTGTCCCAGGGCCTATAACAGTATCTGGCAAATTTACTGAATGAATGAATAAATGGACAAATTCTCAACAATATTATTATGATATGCCACACTTTCCCATGGTAAAGTAATTCCACTGGACAAGATAATTTGGTCCTATTATGTGGATGTCTAACCCTGTGACTTGATCCAGGGTCAGATAATTAACCCACCTACAGTGGCTCTTAACCATAGGACCAGACTACTTTCATCAGACCCCTTTGAGACTCTCAAGAAAGAAACAGACCCTCTAATGCAATACTGTCTGATAGAAGTATAATGTGAGCCACAGATATGATGTTAAATTTTCTAGAATCCTCATTTAAAAAGTGAAATTAATTTCAATAATATATTTTCCATAACCAAATTACTGTTTCAATACATAATCAATATGAAATATTATAATGCCATCCAGTTTGTGGTCATTTGTTACAGTAGCCATAGGAAACTAATATACTGACCAAGAAAAAAGAAAGATACAAACCCCAAAATCAGGAATGAAAGAAGGAGCATTGCTACTGACCATGCAAAAATTAAAAACACTACAATGAAAATATTATAAATAATTTGATGCCACAAGATCAGGAAACTTAGATAAATCATACAAATCCCTAAAAAGGCACAAATTACCAAAACTGATTCAATAAGAAATAGAAAATCTGTATAGATTTATAATAAAAGAATGTTAATAATTAAAAACCTTCTCACAGATAAGCCCAGGCCCTAATGGCTTTACTAGTAGATTCTACCAAATATTTTAAGAAGAAAAATTCTTTTTACAAACTCTTTCAGAAAATAGAGGGAGGGAACACTTCTCATCTCATTCTACATGAAACTATTACCCTGAGAACAAATGCAATCAAAGACATTACAAGAAAAAAAAATACTACCAACCATTTTCATGAACATAGATGCAAAATTTCTTACCAAAATATTAGCAAACTGAATCCAATAACATAATGTTAAAAAGATTAAACACCATGATCAAGTGGGATTTATCCCAGGAATCAAAAATTCATTTAACATTTGAAAATCAATCAGTGTCATATACCAAAACAATAGAATAAAGGACAAATCCACATGATTATTTCAATAGATATAGATAAAACATCGGACAACCCAATACCATTCTTAGTTTTAAACAAACAAAAGAAAAAACCAAAAAACTACCTCTCAACAAACTAGGAATTGAAGGGAACCTCCAACCTGACCAAGAACATCTATAAAACACCCCTCAGCTGACAGCATACTTAAAGATGAAAAGTTTAATTATTTCCCCCTAAGACCAGTAAAAAGAAAGACTGTCTACTGTCTCCACTTCTATAAACAATGTACCACAAATTTTAGTCACTGCAATAAGAAGAATTAAAAGAAATTAAAGAAATTAAACACATCCAGATTTAAAAAGAAGAAATAAAAATGTCTTGATCTGCAGATGACATGATCATACATGCAGAAAGTCATCAGGAATCCACAAAAACTCTGCTAGAACTAGTAAACAAGGTCACAGGATACAAACTCAATATATAAAAATTAATTTTATTTCTATAGACAAACATCTAACTGTCTGAATGAAATTAAGAAAACAATTCTATTCACAGTGACATCAAAAAATAAAATATTTAGGAATTACTTTAACAAAAGAAGTGTGAAACTCATACACTGAAAACTATAATTGTCTTCCCCCTCCCCCCCAAAAAAAACTATAATTGCTAAAAGAAAGTAAAGAAGACATGAATAAATGGAAAGACTTCCCATGTTCATGGATAGAAGACTCAATATTGTCAAAGTGGTACATAAATTCAATTCAATCCTCATCAAAGTCCCAGCAGGATTTTTTTGTAGAAATTTACAAGTTAACCCCAAATTTATATGGAAAAGTAAAGGACCTAGAACAGCCAGAACAATTTTGAAAAAAAAAGAACAAAGTCAGATGATTTGCCCTAGCTAATTTCATAACATACTCTAAAACCATAATAATGAAGACTGTGGTACTGACATAAGAATAGACATATAGATCAATGGAAAAAGATTCTAGAAATAAATCTTTTTATTTTGACAAAGATGCCAACACAGTGCAACATGGAAAGAACGATTTTCTCCATAAATAGTGTTGAAATCATGGGATCATAAACCTAAATGTAAGAACTAAGCCTAGAAAACTAGAAGAAAATATAGGAGAAGATGTATGACATTGAATTAGGTAGAGTTTTAGATAGAGTACCAAAAGCACTATTCATAATAAAAACAAATCAATATATTGAACTTTATCAATATTAAAAATGTATGCACTTCAAAGGACACCATTAAGAAAATGGAAAGACAAGTCAAATTCTGGAAGAAAATATTTGTAAACCATATATCTAATAAAGGACTTATATCCCAAATATAAAGAACTCTTACAACTGATTAATAAGATAAACAATCCAATTTAAAAATTGACAGAAGAGAGCTTCCGGGTAAGATGGCGGAAGAGTAAGACGCGGAGATCACCTTCCTCCCCACAGATACACCAGAAATACAGCTACACGTGGAACAACTCCTACAGAACACCTACTGAACGCTGGCAGAAGACCCCAGACCTCCCAAAAGGCAAGAAACTCCCCACATACCTGGGTAGGGCAAAGCGGAGAGATTCCCGCACAGAGGAGCGGTGCCGAGCGGCACTCACCAGCCCGAGAGGCTTGTCTGCTCCCCCACCGGGGCGGGCGGGGCTGGAGCTGAGGCTCGGGCTTTGGTCAGAGCGCAGCGAGAGGACTGGGGCTGGCGGCGAGAACTCAGCCTGAAGGGGGCTAATGTGCCACAGCTAGCTGGGAGGGAGTCCGGGAAAACTCTGGAGCTGCCAAAGAGGCAGGAGACTTTTTCTTCCCCCTTGGTTTCCTGGTGCGCGAGGAGAGGGGATTAAGAGCGCCGCGTAAAGGAGCTGCAGAGACGGGTGCGAGTCGCGGCTGAAAGCGCGGAGCCCAGAGACAGGCGTGGGACGCTGGGGCTGCTGCTGCCACCGCCAAGAAGCCTGTGTGCGAGCGCAGGTCACTGTCCACACCGCCCTTCGAGGAGCCAGTGCAGCCTGCCACTGCCCGGGTCCCGGGATCCAGGGGCGGCTTCTCTGAGAGAACGCACGGCGCGCCTCGGGCTGGTGCAACGTCACGCCGACCTCTGCCACTGCAGGCTCGCCCCGCACTCCGTGCCCCTCCCTCCCGCCGGGCCTGAGTGAGCCAGAGCCCCCGAAGAGGCTGCTCCTTTAACCCTGTCCTGTCTGAGCGAAGAACAGACGCCCTCCGGCGACCTACACGCAGAGGCGGGGCCAAATCCAAAGCTGAGACCCAGGAGCTGTGAGAACAAAGAAGAGAAAGGGAAACCTCTCCCAGCAGCCTCAGAAGCAGCGGATTAAAGCTCCACAATCAACTTGATGTACCCTGCATCTGTGGAATACATGAATAGACAACAAATCATCCCAAATTGAGGAGCCAGGAGTCAGTGCTGTGCCTCTGAGGTGGGAGAGCCAACTTCAGGACACTGGTCCACAAGAGACCTCCCAGCTCCACATAATATCAAACGGCGAAAATCTTCCAGAGATCTCCATCTCAACACCAGCACCCAGCTTCACCCAACGACCAGCAAGCTACAGTGCTGGACACCCTATGCCAAACAACTAGCAAGACAGGAACACAACGCCACCCGTTAGCAGAGAGGTGGCCTAAAATCATAAAAAGTCTGCAGACACCCCAAAACACACCACCAGACGTGGACCTGCCCACCAGAAAGACAAGATCCAGCCTTATCCACCAGAACACAGGCAGTAGTCCCCTCCACCAAGAAGGCTACACAACCCACTAAACCAACCTTAGCCACTGGGGACAGACACCAAAAACAACGGGAACTATGAACCTGCAGCCTGCAAAAAGGAGACCCCAAACACAGTAACATAAGCAAAATGAGAAGACAGAAAAACACACAGCAGGAGAAGGAGCAAGATAAAAACCCACCAGACCTAACAAATGAAGAGGTAATAGGCAGTCTACCTGAAAAAGAATTCAGAATAATGATGGTAAAGATGATCCAAAATCTTGGAAATAGAATAGACAAAATGCAAGAAACAGTTAACAAGGACCTAGAAGAACTAAAGATGAATCAAGCATCGATTAAAAACACAATAAATGAAATAAAAAATACTCTAGATGGGATCAGTAGCAGAATAACTGAGGCAGAAGAACGGATAAGTGAGGTGGAAGATAAAATAGTGGAAATAACTGCTGCAGAGCAAAATAAAGAAAAAAGAATGAAAAGAACAGAGGACAGTCTCAGAGACCTCTGGGACAACATTAAACGCACCAACATTCGAATTATACGGGTTCCAGAAGAAGAAGAGAAAAAGAAAGGGACTGAGAAAATATTTGAAGAGATTATAGTTGAAAACTTCCCTAATATGGGAAAGGAAATAGTTAATCAAGTCCAGGAGGCACAGAGAGTCCCATACAGAATAAATCCAAGGAGAAATACACCAAGACACATATTAATCAAACTGTCAAAAATTAAACACAAAGAAATCATATTAAAAGCAGCAAGGCAAAAACAACAAATAACACACAAGGGAATCCCCATCAGGATAACAGCTGATCTCTCAGCAGAAACTCTACAAGCCAGAAGGGAGTGGCAGGACATACTTAAAGTGATGAAGGAGAAAAACCTGCAACCAAGATTACTCTACCCAGCAAAGATCTCATTCAGATTTGATGGAGAAATTAAAACGTTTACAGACAAGCAAAAGCTGAGAGAGTTCAGCACCACCAAACCAGCTTTACAACAAATGCTAAAGGAACTTCTCTAGGCAAGAAACACAACAGAAGGAAAAGAACTACAATAACGAACCCAAAACAATTAAGAAAATGGGAATAGGAACATACATATCAATAATTACCTTAAATGTAAATGGACTAAATGCTCCCACCAAAAGACACAGACTGGCTGAATGGATACAAAAACAAGACCCATATATATGCTGTCTACAAGAGACCCACTTCAGACCTAGAGACACATACAGACTGAAAGTAAGGGGATGGAAAAAGATATTCCATGCAAATGGAAACCAAAAGAAAGCTGGAGTAGCAATTCTCATATCAGACAAAATAGACTTTAAAATAAAGACTACTAGAAGAGACAAAGAAGGACACTACATAATGATCAAGGGATCAATCCAAGAAGAAGATATAACAATTGTAAATATTTATGCACCAAACATGGGAGCACCCCAATACATAAGGGAAATATTAACAGCCATAAAAGGAGAAATCGACAGTAACACAATCATAGTAGGGGACTTTAACACCCCACTTTCACCAATGGACAGATCATCCAAAATGAAAATAAATAAGGAAACACAAGCTTTAAATGATACATTAAACAAGATGGACTTAATTGATATTTATAGGACATTCCATCCAAAAACAACAGAATACACATTTTTCTCAAGTGCTCATGGAACATTCTCCAGGATAGATCATATCTTGGGTCACAAATCAAGCCTTGGTAAATTTAAGAACATTGAAATTGTATCAAGTATCTTTTCCGACCACAATGCTATGAGACTAGATATCAATTACAGGAAAAGAGCTGTAAAACATACAAACACATGGAGGCTAAACAATACACTACTTAATAACGAAGTGATCACTGAAGAAATCAAAGAGGAAATTAAAAAATACCTAGAAACAAATGACAATGGAGACACGACGACCCAAAACCTATGGGATGCAGCAAAAGCAGTTCTAAGAGGGAAGTTTATGGCAATACAATCCCACCTTAAGAAACAGGAAACATCTCGAATAAACAACCTAACCTTGCACCTAAAGCAATTAGAGAAAGAAGAACAAAAACATCCCAAAGTTAGCAGAAGGAAAGAAATCATAAAAATCAGATCAGAAATAAATGAAAAAGAAATGAAGGAAACGATAGCAAAGATCAATAAAACTAAAAGCTGGTTCTTTGAGAAGATAAACAAAATTGATAAACCATTAGCCAGACTCATCAAGAAAAAAAGGGAGAAGACTCAAATCAATAGAATTAGAAATGAAAAAGGAGAAGTAACAACTGACACTGCAGAAATACAAAAGATCATGAGAGATTACTATAAGCAACTCTATGCCAATAAAATGGACAACCTGGAAGAAATGGACAAATTCTTAGAAATGCACAACCTGCCAAGACTGAATCAGGAAGAAATAGAAAATATGAACAGACCAATCACAAGCACTGAAATTGAAACTGTGATAAAAAATCTTCCAACAAACAAAAGCCCAGGACCAGATGGCTTCACAGGCGAATTCTATCAAGCATTTAGAGAAGAGCTAACACCTATCCTTCTGAAACTCTTCCAAAATATAGCAGAGGGAGGAACACTCCCAAACTCATTCTATGAGGCCACCATCACCTTGATACCAAAACCAGACAAGGATGTCACAAAGAAAGAAAACTACAGGCCAATATCACTGATGAACATAGATGCAAAAATCCTCAACAAAATACTAGCAAACAGAATCCAACAGCACATTAAAAGGATCATACACTATGATCAAGTGGGGTTTATTCCAGGAATGCAAGGATTCTTCAATATACGCAAATCAATCAACGTGATACACCATATTAACAAACTGAAGGAGAAAAACCATATGATCATCTCAATAGATGCAGAGAAAGCTTTTGACAAAATTCAACACCCATTTATGATAAAAACCCTGCAGAAAGTAGGCATAGAGGGAACTTTCCTCAACATAATAAAGGCCATATATGACAAACCCACAGCCAGCATCGTCCTCAATGGTGAAAAACTGAAACCATTTCCACTAAGATCAGGAACAAGACAAGGTTGCCCACTCTCACCACTCTTATTCAACATAGTTTTGGAAGTTTTAGCCACAGCAATCAGAGAAGAAAAGGAAATAAAAGGAATCCAAATGGGAAAAGAAGAAGTAAAGCTGTCACTGTTTGCAGATGACATGATACTATACATAGAGAATCCTAAAGATGCTACCAGAAAACTACTAGAGCTAATCAATGAATTTGGTGAAGTTGCAGGATACAAAATTAATGCACAGAAATCTCTGGCATTCCTATATACTAATGATGAAAAATCTGAAAGCGAAATCAAGGAAACACTCCCATTTACCATTGCAACAAAAAGAATAAAATATCTAGGAATAAACCTACCTAAGGAGACAAAAGACCTGTATGCAGAAAATTATAAGACACTGATGAAAGAAATTAAAGATGATACAAATAGATGAAGAGATGTACCATGTTCTTGGATTGGAAGAATCAACATTGTGAAAATGACTCTACTACCCAAAGCAATCTACAGATTCAATGCAATCCCTATCAAACTACCACTGGCATTTTTCACAGAACTAGAACAAAAAATTTCACAATTTGTATGGAAACACAAAAGACCCCGAATAGCCAAAGCAATCTTGAGAACGAAAAATGGAGCTGGAGGAATCAGGCTCCCTGACTTCAGACTATACTACAAAGCTACAGTAATCAAGACAGTATGGTACTGGCACAAAAACAGAAATATAGATCAATGGAACAGGATAGAAAGCCCAGAGATAAACCCACGGACATATGGTCACCTTATCTTTGATAAAGGAGGCAGGAATGTACAGTGGAGAAAGGACAGTCTCTTCAATAAGTGGTGCTGGGAAAACTGGACAGGGACATGTAAAAGTATGAGATTAGATCACTCCCTAACACCATACACAAAAATAAGCTCAAAATGGATTAAAGACCTAAATGTAAGGCCAGACACTATCAAACTCCTAGAGGAAAACATAGGCAGAACACTCTATGACATAAATCACAGCAAGATCTTTTTTGACCCACCTCCTAGAGAAATGGAAATAAAGACAAAAATAAACACATGGGACCTAATGAAACTTCAAAGCTTTTGCACAGCAAAGGAAACCATAAACAAGACGAAAAGACAACCCTCAGAATGGGAGAAAATATTTGCAAATGAAGCAACTGACAAAGGATTAATCTCCAAAATTTATAAGCAGCTCATGCAGCTCAATAGCAAAAAAACAAACAACCCAATCCAAAAATGGGCAGAAGACCTAAATAGACATTTCTCCACAGAAGATATACAGACTGCCAACAAACACATGAAAGGATGCTCAACATCTTTACTCATTAGAGAAATGCAAATCAAAACTACAATGAGATATCATCTCACACCAGTCAGAATGGCCATCATCAAAAAATATAGAAACAATAAATGCTGGAGAGGGTGTGGAAAAAAGGGAACACTCTTGCACTGCTGGTGGGAATGTGAATTGGTACAGCCACTATGGAGAACAGTATGGAGGTTCCTTAAAAAACTAAAAATAGAACTACCATATGACCCAGCAATCCCACTACTGGGCATATACCCTGAGAAAACCATAATTCAAAAAGAGACATGTACCAAAATGTTCATAGCAGCCCTATTTACAATTACCCGGAGATGGAAACAACCTAAGTGTCCATCATCGGATGAATGGGTAAAGAAGATGTGGCACATATATACAATGGAATATTACTCAGCCATAAAAAGAAATGAAATTGAGCTATTTGTAATGAGGTGGATGGACCTAGAGTCTGTCATACAGAGTGAAGTAAGTCAGAAAGAGAAAGACAAATACTGTATGCTGACACATATATATGGAATTTAAGAAAAAAAAATGTCATCAAGAACATAGGGGTAAGACAGGAATAAAGACAGACCTACTAGAGCATGGACTTGAGGATATGGGGAGGGGGAAGGGTAAGCTGTGACAAAGTGAAAGAGCGGCATGGACATATATACACTACCAAACGTAAGGTAGATAGCTAGTGGGAAGCAGCCGCATAGCACAGGGAGATCAGCTCGGTTCTTTGTGACCGCCTGGAGGGGTGGGATAGGGAGGGTGGGAGGGAGACGCAAAAGGGAGGGGATATGGGAACATATGTATACGTATAACTGATTAAATTTGTAAAATAAAAAAAAAATTGACAAAAGATTTGAATATACATTTCACCAAAGAATATATACAAATGGTCAATAAGCACATGAAAAGGGGGTTAGTATCATTAGTCATTAGGGAACTTCAAATTAAAATCACAATGAGAGGGCTTCCCTGGTGGCACAGTGGTTGAGAGTCTGCCTGCTAATGCAGGGGACATGGGTTCGAGCCCTGGTCTGGGAGGATCCCATATGCCGCGGAGCAACTAAGCCCGTGAGTAACAACTACTGAGCCTGCGCATCTGGAGCCTGTGCTCCACAACAAGAGAGGCCACGATAGTGAGAGGCCCGCGCACCAAGATGAAGAGTGGCCCCCGCTTGCCACAACTAGAGAAAGCCCTCGCACAGAAACGAAGACCCAACACAGCAAAAATAAATAAATTAATTAATAAACTCCTACCCCCAACATCTAAAAAAAAACTATTAAAATCACAATGAGATACTACTTCATACCCACTAGGATGGCATTAATCAAAAAGCCTGACAATCACAAATGCCACTCAGAAAATAGAAAAACTGAAACCTTCATACATTAGTTATGGAATGTAAAATGGTGTCGCCACTTTGTGAAACAATTTGGTAGTTTTTTTCAAAGTTAATCACCATCTTTCATATAACCCAGCAAATCCTTCCTAGGAATTTATCCAAAGAGAATGAAAAGCATGTTCACACAAAGACATATATATGAATGTTCATAGCAGCATTATCCATGGTAGTCAAAAACTAAAAACAATCCAAACCAACTGCTGAGTAGATAAGCAAAATGTGGTATATCCATGTAATGGAATATTATTCAGCAATAAAAAGATAAAAACTAATACTTGTTACTATATAGATGAACTTCAAAAACATTATACTAAGGCAAAGAAGCCAGATGTAAAAGGCCACGTACAGTATGATTACATTTAAGTTAAATACCTACAAAAGGTAGACTTATAGATAGAAAGCAGATCAATGACTGCCTAGGATAGGGGATGGCAGTGGGGACTAACTGCAAACAGGCATGAGGGAACTTTTGGGGGTGATGGAATTATGTTAAACTTGATGTGGTGATGGTTACCAAGTTTATAAAGTCAGTAAAAATCACTGAACTGTACACTTACAATAGGTGCATTTATAGAGAGTAAACTTTATCTCAGTAAAGCTGTTTTTTTAAGAAATTGAAATGAGCAGTCACATGCCTTCAAGAAGTTCATAGTCTAAGATAAAAATAATGTTTTAAACAAAATTGGTAGGTGTTAATTCAGAGAAATAACAAAATACTGGAGGAGGGAGGTGATATTACTTTCAGCTACAACAAGGTTACTTATATCAAACCAAGATCCTGGGAGAAGGTAAACATCCTGACGTTCTCCACTGCTTTTTCCTGGTGGCATTTTCCAGTTTTCAGTGTAGGTAGATCCTTGAGCAGAAGACAATAACTTCAAGCTTTCAACCAGGGTTTCAGAAGCCAAGGTACTAGAGAAAAGGAAATCACAAAAGAAAGGCCCCCAACAAGCTGCTCAGCTTTTCCCTAGAGGCATTTGTCAAGTTCTAAGTTGTGTAGGACAAGAAGCTTAAGAAGCAAAGCAGAAAACAGCTACGAAACTAAAAATCTAAGCATTGCCTATAGCAGACAGAATTTGGAGTTCAGGACCCTCAAGGATGAACAGCCCCAGTAAATACTCCAGATTTCCAGTTGAAATCCCTGAAAGGCCATGTCTAGCTGAGATAAATAAACCAACTGTTACAGGGAATGAAATTCAGCCTTACACTGTGTTCATCGCTGACTGAATCAAGGAGATCTGCTCCTACTCTAACAGAGTCTAAGTGCTGCGTGAGAGAAAATTACATCTTCTCTGGAGGACTGTTGGTTCACAATCTCAGGAGTTCCCTGGGTGAAATACAAAACTGGTGCCCTTACAAGGAGGACAAGGAGAGACAGAAGAAAGAGGCTGGCCACTCCAGATTGGTAGGTGGCAGGTTTAGTAAGTAAGGGAACTTACTTTACAAGGCTTGTCTCGGGTGGCCACAAGATGAGTAGATGTCCACACTGCCCACCAGAATCTTAAAAGTTTACGTAGAGGCCTTTATGGGGTTCAGTCCTGTATACTGTCCAGAGGGTCTCAACAGCACTTTGCTCTCTCAAGGCTGTGTCCTTGAAAAAGGCTCTGGCTGTGGGAACTGTGGGTAGGATATTGATTCCAAGGACAGGGGAGGGGTGAAGAGCCTCCAATTGCCTGGTTCCAGCTTATGGGTCAACCAGTGGTCACATCCTCTCAGTGACCTCCTCCAACAAGAAAAAACACATCATGCAGATTACCTGTAAATTTTGATACACAAAAGCTGGTATTAAGTGAAAACATAGGAGGCAAGTCAAGAGGAAGGAGCAAAAAAGCATAAAGCATGTGAAAATACAATAGAAACAGACCCACCAGCAATCCAGATATTGAAATACTTGTTTAATATGTTCACAAAAATAGATTGAAATGTGGAGAATTTCACCAGAGAACTGAAATCTATGAAAAAGAGTCTGTAATTTAAAAAAGAATATTCCAGGCCTAGAGTCCTTTATTGGTGAATTCTGCCAAATATGTAATGAAGAAATAATACCAACATTACACAAGTTCTTCCAGAAAATAGAAAAAGAAGGATTGCTTCCCAATTCCTTTTACACAACCTACATAACCTTGATATAAAAACCAGTCAAGGACATTAAGAGTAAAAAACACATGCCAATCTCTTTTATAAGTATAGAGGCAAAATTCTAAACAAATGGAATTCAGCAATATATGAAAATGGTAGTTCATCACAATCAAATTAAATTTATTCCAAAAATTTAAGGTCTGTTTAACATTTGAAAATAGTTCACATAACCTGTGGATTTTACCACATTCACAAAAGAAAGGAAAAAATCATACTTTCATTTCAGTAGATGTATGAAAAAACATCTAAGATTCAACATGTATTTATAATTTTAAAAATTTCAGCAAAATTAGGAATAGAAAGGAATTTCCTTAATTTAATGAAGGGTATATTTTCAAAGCCTACAAAAAATATCACACAATGAAATATTGAAAGTTTTAACCCTGAGATCTAGAAGGTAACAAGAATGTCAGCCATCACCACTTTGATTCAACCCTGAACTAGCCAAGGGGGGAAAAAAACAAGAAAAATAAATAAATGGTATAAAAAATGCAATGGAAGATGACACAGGTGACATAATAATACAGAAAACTAAAAGAATATATGTGATCTATTAGAATTAATAAGTGAATTTAGCAAAATCATTGAGATACCAAAACAAATTATATTTTTACATATCATTCAAAAAGAATTTGAAAATGAAACTTTTTAACATGACACTATTTTTAAATGATACTTATATCCAGAAAATGAATACAAAGAAATAAATCTAATGAAAGATGTTCAAAACTCAATATAGGACGTAAGGATGGCGGAGGGGCGCGAGGTTTCAAGATGGCGGCTGGTGGGGGGCTGACTGAGAGGCAGAGGTGAAGGGCCCTACGAAGTCAAAGAGGCCGAGAATCGTCCCCTCCCCGCTTCTCACAGCCCCAGGAGCCCAGCAGAAGTGTTTTTAGGTTTAGTTTTTGTTTTGTTTTTTAAACAAGCAAGTAAACCACACAAATTGTCAACATGGGACGGAGATCTACATCATCCACCAAGAGTGGAAAATTTATGAACCCCACAGACCAAACCAGAAAAGAAGCTCGGAAGAGAGAATTAAAGAAGAACAAAAAACAGCGCATGATGGTACGAGCTGCAGTTTTAAAGATGAAGGATCCCAAACAAATTATCCGGGACATGGAAAAATTGGATGAAATGGAGTTTAACCCAGTGCAACAGCCACAGTTAAATGAGAAAGTGCTGAAAGACAAGCGTAAAAAGCTACGTGAAACCTTTGAACGTATTTTACGACTCTATGAGAAAGAGAATCCAGATATTTACAAAGAATTGAGAAAGCTAGAAGTAGAATATGAACAGAAGAGGGCTCAACTTAGCCAATATTTTGATGCTGTCAAGAATGCACAGCATGTGGAGGTGGAGAGCATTCCTTTGCCAGATATGCCGAACGCTCCTTCCAACATCCTGATCCAGGACATTCCACTTCCTGGCGCCCAGCCGCCCTCCATCCTTAAGAAGACCTCAGCCTATGGACCTCCAACTCGGGCAGTTTCTATACTTCCTCTTCTTGGACATGGCGTTCCACGTTTGCCCCCTGGCAGGAAACCTCCTGGTCCTCCCCCTGGTCCACCTCCTCCTCAAGTCTTGCAAATATATGGCCGTAAAGTGGGCTTTGCCCTAGATCTTCCGCCTCGTAGGCGAGATGAAGACATGCTGTATAGTCCCGAAATTGCTCAACGGGGTCATGATGATGATGTTTCCAGCACCAGTGAAGATGACGGCTATCCTGAAGACATGGATCAAGATAAGCATGACGACAGTACTGATGACAGCGACACTGACAGATCAGATGGAGAAAGTGAAGGGGATGAATTTTTGCACCGTGATGATAATGAGAGAGAAAACAATGAAGAAAAGAAGTCAGGTCTGAGTGTGCGATTTGCAGATATGCCTGGGAAATCAAGGAAGAAGAAGAAGAAGAGCATGAAGGAGCTGACTCCTCTTCAAGCCATGATGCTTCGAATGGCAGGTCAGGAAATCCCTGAGGAGGGACGAGAAGTAGAGGAATTTTCAGAAGATGATGATGAAGATTCTGATGATTCTGAAGCAGAAAAGCAGTCACAAAAACAGCATAAGGAGGAATCTCTTTCTGATGGCACATCTGCTTCTTCACAGCAGCAGGCTCCTCCACAGTCTGTTCCTCCTTCTCAGATACAAGCACCTCCCATGCCAGGACCACCTCCTCTTGGACCACCACCTGCTCCACCTTTACGGCCACCTGGACCACCTACAGGCCTTCCTCCTGGACCACCTCCAGGAGCTCCTCCATTCCTGAGACCACCCGGAATGCCAGGGCTCCGAGGGCCTTTACCCCGACTTTTACCTCCAGGACCACCACCAGGTCGACCCCCTGGCCCTCCGTCCGGTCCACCTCCAGGTCTGCCTCCTGGCCCTCCTCCTCGGGGACCCCCACCCAGGCTACCTCCCCCTGCACCTCCAGGTATCCCTCCACCTCGTCCTGGCATGATGCGCCCACCTTTGGTGCCTCCACTTGGACCTGCCCCACCTGGGCTTTTCCCACCAGCTCCTTTGCCGAACCCGGGGGTTTTAAGTGCTCCACCCAACTTGATTCAGCGACCCAAGGCAGATGATACAAGCGCAGCCACCATTGAGAAGAAAGCCACAGCAACCATCAGTGCCAAGCCACAGATCACTAATCCCAAGGCAGAGATTACTCGATTTGTGCCCACCGCACTGAGGGTACGTCGGGAGAATAAAGGGGCTACTGCCACTCCCCAGAGAAAGTCAGAGGATGATTCTGCTGTGCCTCTTGCCAAAGCAGCCCCCAAATCCGGTCCATCTGTTCCCGTCTCAGTACAAACTAAGGATGATGTTTATGAAGCGTTCATGAAAGAGATGGAAGGGCTGCTGTGACAGCTTTTGATGCTAGAACAGGCTTCTTTTCACATCAGTGGTTCATGGAGAGAGAGGCCCTTATTCAACTTAGGTGAAAGAACCACTTTCACTGTCAGGGTATTTTTAATTTCAGTTCAAGGAATATCCTAAAGTTTAGCTTTGTTCAGAATTTACTGCATATAAAAGAGGGTATTTCATTCAAAATAGATTGGTTATTGAAGCAGTGCTGCTAACATCCATCCCCTTTCATACCACCATTTTCATCCCACTTCTTGCCCTACTCCAGTTCCTTGGAAACTTGTCATCAAGGGGATCTTTGTTACTTATTTGTTTTGATTCTCCTCTTGTGTGCTCTGGGCACTGGAGCAGAGATTTCTAAAAAACCAGTTTCACCCCATCTTGCCTTTCATGTTTGAGTTATTTTAAATATTTTCTTGTAAATATTTTGTAATATTGTAGTGAAATGGATCACAATGTCATTTCCTAATACAAACCAAGATATGTGGGAAGAAAATGTACAATTCTTTGATTAAAATTATTTCCCACTGACCTAAACTTTAAGTGTTTCATGGAATAAATAAATAAATGTCCTACACCAAAAAAAAAAAAAAACTCAATATAGAAAGCAAAAAAGCATTACTGAGAGAAACTAAAGATGTAGAGAGAAATTTCCTAATTAAGTAATGGAAGACTCAGTATTTCAAAGATGTCAATTTTCCTCCATATTGACCTACAGATCTCATACAATCCCATTCAAAGTTCTCCTGAAATTTTTTAATGGAAAATGACAAGGTGATTCTAAAATTGATATGAAAATTCAAGGGCTCTACAATAGTCACAGCAATCTTGAAGAACAATGACATTGGTAGTGTGATGGGAAAGGATGATCTTTACATTAAGTATTTCTTGGGTGAATGAAACATCCATATTTAAAAAAATGAATCTTAATCTCTATCACATAGGATACACACACACACACACACACACACACACACACACACACACACACACACACGTTAATTCCAGATAGATTAGGTCCAAATGTGGAAGGTAAAAATATAAGGTACCTAGATGATAGCATAAGACATATCTTTATAAGCTTTCTTAAACAGAACACAAAAAGAAATAAGCATAGAGGGAAAGATCATAAAGACTACATTATTCTATTTATCAAAAGACAACTTCAGGAATGAAAAGTAGAAGATGTTTGCAAGCCACATATTAGACAAAGGACTTATATTTCAAATATATAAAGCACCACTGTAAATCAATAAGAAAAAACAGCAAACAGTTTTATTTTTTTGTGTCTTTATTGGAGTATAATTGCTTTACAATGTTGTGGTAGTTTCTGCTGTACAACAAAGTGAATCAGCTATATGTATACATACATCCCCATATCCTCTTCCTCTTGCGTCTCCCTCCCACCCTCCCTATCCCACCCCTCTAGGTCATCACAAAGCATCAAGCTGATCTCCCTGTGCTATAGCTTCCCACTAGCCATCCATTTTACATTCAGCAACCAGTTTTAAATAATTGACAAAAGGCATAAAAGAGGACATCCAAATAACTGATAAACTTATGAAATACTATTGAGCCCTACATCAAGGACACCCTGTATCAAGGACACAGGACAAAAATTCCAGAATTAACCAAGCCCCCACTGCAACTGTTGCCATGGGCTCTCCTAATCTAAACCGGAGAGCACCCCACCCCCCGACTCCATATTAAGCAAAATAATCACCGTGTAGTAACCTCATAGCATCCTGACAAGAATGACCTAATGCTATCTTGCCAGCTGGAATTTTCTTTGTCCTGAGGCTATAAAAGTTGGCTACTAGCTCACAAAGAGGATTGGCTCTCCCTGATCTATCAGGAAGTCGGCCTGCTGTATTTGCAGCACCCCTCACTAACTCTGTTCTTTGTTCTCAAGAAACTGACTCTTTTCTAAAATACTTCGTGTCTGGAAATTCTTCTTCCAACCCGCACTCAGACCACGATAAATACTATTCAACATCATTAGTGATTAGGAAAATTCACTTTAAAACCACAGTGGTATATCATTACACACCATCATATTGGCTATTTGCTGCTGCTGTTCCAAAATAGACAATAGCACATATTTGTGGGGATATAGAATAATGAAAACTCTCCAGCATTGTTGGTATGGACACAAACTGTGCAACCACTTTGGAAAAGTTTGTCATTATCCACTCAGTCTGAAGATATGCATATCCTTTGACCCAGCATTTCCACTTCAAGTTATACAGCTCACAGAAATACGTGCTTGTGAGCACCAGACACTTGCACAAATGCTCATGGCACACTAAGTGAAATAGCCAGAAACTGAAAACAGTACATATGTCCCTCAACAGCAAACAGGATAAATAAATTGTGTTATAGCCAGACTAAAAATGAATTAACTACAGCTATTCAAAACAACACATAAAAATCTTAAAAGCATAATATTGAAAGACAGAATCCAGGCACAAAAGGTTAAAAGCTCTATGAATCCACTGACATAAATCTTATATAAAGACAGAATAGGTTACCTTTCGGGAAAGGGCAATGACTAGGAGAGAGCGAGGGGGAAGTTTATAGGGTTGTAATAATGTAGTTTTTAACCTGAGTGATAGTAATATTAGTATGTTTATTTGGTAAAAATTCATCAAGCTAATATATATTATATATATCTGTGTGTATATACATGTGTATATATGTTACAGTTCATAAATGATGTTCACAAATGCTGTAGGAAAGAAGATTAAATGTTTACTGAAGAATTTCTAGAGCTAACATTTTGTTGATTGGTTGGTCTGTGTCACAGTGGCTCTTTTACAGGAGAGGGTAGAGTTAGTGAGATGGCCCACTGATCTAATTTCTATCAAAGGATATATTGATAAGAACACTCAGATATGTTCCACTTGAGCACAATGTGCCTCCTTTGCAAAGAACAGGGCAGGCATTGGCTGTTGTCTTTCCAGTGTTGGAAATGGATTCACACTGATTTATCTCTGTTTTCTCATCTTCCACCCCCACCCACTACCACCACCAATAATCATGGCCATTTATTTTGTAGTGCTCAGGCAAAGTTGGGGCTGCAGTCTTTGACCCTGAAAATAACAAAGGTGACTGGTCCTGTGGTGCTTTGGGACCAGCTTTCCTGATCCCCAGTCCTATTCCACCATGCTTTAGAAGAGCATTCTGGACTAGAGAGAGATACAGCCATGGAAGCCATGGACACATGGGTGAGGGATGGTTCTAAAGGCGTTCACGCTAAGAGTGTGAGTGGGAAGGGGGGAGGAGATGGCTGAGGCTAGAACCCTGGATAGATAAATGCCAGCATTTAGAATGCGCACACATAGAGGTGACAGGAAAAAACTACTGCAAAGGGGCAGTCAGAGAGGTGAAAGGAGAGCGTGAAACCAGGAGAAGCCTGTTCTAACAGGTCTGCATAGTCTCTCCAGAAAGATCCTGATTCTCTGACTACAAGCCCAAAGGAACATGGAGTGGGAGAGAGGAGCAGGCTCCACATCCCAGCCAGCCAGCAACAGATACTGAGAGGAGAGTTAAGCACACTGTCTATGTTCCTGGGACCCATTTCAAAAACAAAATGACATTGTCCCCTCCTCCACAGCACAAGTGCAAACTGTCACTGAGCAGATCCTTCCCGTGGGCCTCCCTTCAGAAGCCCTGAGGCAGAGAATGCCCCATCCATTATGAGCAGTTCTCAGTGCAACCCTGGGAGTGATACAGAAGAGCCAGAAGTGAAGGGCTGGCGGCACATTAGAACTAAATTAGGGTACACTAAATTACTGTACAAACATTTGTTTGTCATATAAAAGCAAGGCTTGATGTACCCACTGGGCACACAGACCCAATGAGATCCTCCCAAAGGGAGGTAGGGAAAATGGCTCTTCCTACTTTGGCATTCAGGATACCTCTGTTTCTATTTCAGACCTTCCTCTCCCACACTGGTTTAACCTCAGAAAATTCATAACTATGTGACAAAGAGAAAATAAAATGAAATAAAGACAGTTCCAGCATTTCAACCTGCATTTCTATTCTCAAGTTTCTAAACTTACATCTTACATTGAACATCTCTTCAAGCAAATGACTTGCTCTCCCAAAACACACCTCCAGACCTTCCCACCAGAGCATCTCCCTTGAACGCCCCCTTCATCTTGACATTAGCACCTTGTGATCTCCAACATCACTTGTGAACTCTCAGCTCTCTCTGTGATCCAGCCTCTCCTTACCTGCTCACCTGTTCTCCCTGCTCTTAAGAGAGGTGGCCCTTCTCTCATACCCATCTCCCCCATCCCCATTCACCTTTGCTTCATCCTCTCCTCATGCCTCATTCCTTCCCTTTCCACTCAGACACCTCCAGCCAAGTGAAGTTGTCTCTACCTCTCCTGCTGCTGACTTCCTTCTGGGGCCCTACAGCACCACATCTGCAGTACATAATTTTCATTCATTATCTCCCATAGAGCATGTGTGGAGTGTTTTAAAAGATGGCCAACTGTGGGTTCAGGGTTATCTCCAGGGAAACCAGCAGACTGTCTCCTAAGAAGCCTCACAGGGTGACATTCTTTAGTTTAATGAATATTTCCAGGTCCAGGGTTTGAATACTGGACTTGCAGGCTCAGACACCAAATGTGCCATCACACCATGAGTAAACTGTTTTCTAAAAAGGACTTGCGTAACCCAGGCTTGTAACACACACTCGCTTAGAGCCAGTATAGGAGAGCGGTTGTGAGCTGAGACACTGAGGCCAGACTACCTAGATTCAAACTCCAACTCCACTACCTGCTGGCTGTGCCACCTTGGGCAAAGTATTGAACCTCTCCGGGCTATATTTCCTTGTGTGTAAAATGGAGATAGTAATAGTAACATCCTCAAAGCTGGTCGTGATGTTGAAATGAGTCAATACATGCAAAGGGCTCAAAACAAAGCTCGGCACGTACTAAGCACTCAGTAAAGTTCAGCTATCATTTTTTAAAATTAAATCAGAGAGGAATTTATTAATTTGTAATGACAAATATGTGTCAGCCAGCCTAGTCTGTGCTTGGTAAACACAGAGCAAGACCAAGTAGAATTTGTTACAGGATTCAAATAATAAGAAGCAGTAGAGCATGATGGTTAAGAACTTGGACTTTCAATCCTGGCTCCAGCATTTTTTAACTGTGTAATCTTGAGCAACTTCTCTAAGCCTAAGTTCCTCCTCTATACAACAGGGATGATAGGATTTTCAATACAGGATTGTTGTTAAGATGAATGGAAAAAGTCTACGTGGGGCTTCACACTGTGCCCAGCACACAGAAACCACTCAATCTATAATAGCTCTTGTGGTTAATATTCAGCCCTAGCCCACCCTTCATTTTGCTATACTTAACTACCTCTGGAAACAATCAGCCTCTCTTTCTCTCCTTTCCTTGTTTTATTTTCTTTAACAGCTAGATAGCATCTTCTAACATTATGATCCTTGTGCAAACTCATTTCTTCCATTTGGAGGGATCAACATACAATCAATATAGAAATGATTTGGAAAGTTTAAAGTAACAACGTTAACAACTAATGGTAATAATTTTTAAAAATGTACATGTACCCTAATTTGAAAAGAAACACATAGTTAAGGGAAACATACTAGACCCCAAAATAGCATATCTCGGATTCCCCATCCACAAATTAGGAACGCTAATGACTTTTCTGTAGCATGGCCTGAAATGTGAAATGAGGGGTGTAAATCTTCTTAAAAGGATGGGTTCTATAGAAATGGCAAACAGAATGTAATCCTCATGTGGGAGGGATATTGAGGCACCTCACTTCGGGCAGCACAGAATCAAGGTGAGCAATGCAGCAAAAAATGAAACCAGAATTGGCTCCTTGAATATTACCTTGTCTCTTACCATCCATTACAACTGTCAGCTCCTCAACTAAGGAGCAAGGACTGAAGCCCAAGTCTGGCAAGAGCCTCCTTCTTATTTCCAATGTATCTGTACTGGGATCCATTAGAGATTTAGGACCGTGTTTTCTTCCATGCCTGTAAAAATATTGCATATGGCAGTCATCTGCAAGAGATGAACAATGAACATCAAGGAAAACAAACCGACTCTCGAAATAGATTCTGTCTACAAAGGGTGCTCATAAAATATATGCCTCAGTCTTCAAAATCCAGAACACCTGGAATGTCTTAGGGAATCCTAACTAAGCAGGTAGACCTCAGAAGGCCTCATAGTTCCAACAGTTATGCATTTTAGATACTAGAGCTCCTGTTGCCCTAGGAACACTCATGCTGGCTGATAACCAACACTCTACTACTGATCTTCTGGTATGATGGATGTTAAAATGCAAATTGCCCCATGAAGACTGTTATGTTAAGATGCACAGACATTTGCAGCTTAATGTTAATAAGTGTCAGATCCTTTTGTGGGCATGAGTTAGCTTTTCAAGGAGGAAAAATACACATTGAATCAAAAAGTAGTGGACACCAGCCACTTTACAATTTTACCTAGGTCAGGTCTCAAGCTGTGGCTACTGATTCAATTGATTGAAAAGGACCACTTCATAAAAGTGGAAGCACTTCACTTATGAAAACCTTCTATTTTATCTCCAAGAGGAATGGCATTGCAGTTTTGAATGTGACCATCTGGACAGGAGAAAATTGAATACATCAATTTATCTGAAAATCATACTTGGAAGGAAAAAGAATTTCAGAGAAACTTTAGTGTTTCATCAAAATGAAAGAAATTGTTATCCCTCAGAACACTGAGTAGATAAAAGAAAATTAGAAAAACCTAGAAATCTCTATTTATTTCCTTAATTGAGGCAGAATTGTTTTCTACAACCCAAGAAAATGCAGGTGACAATGAAATATAGTCTGAGGTACACAAAGTAGTTCTTTGATCAGGGAAAACAAAAGAGAAGTATTTAAGGAGCTGAGGTTTTATCAAAGGTGAGAGCAACTGGAAAGTATCTCTAGGTGCAGGGCTGGCTGTGTTCCTCTTTGGAATGGGGCTTGATCTGGGGGCAGCAGTATCAGGCTGCCCAGAACTTTTTTTGAGCACTGGCTGGCCCAGGCCTGGAAGGAGTCTTGGTGATGATAGAGCCACAGCATTAGAAAATAAAGATAAAACCTAAAGTTTTACCCACAAGACAGGGCAAACAGGGGCCTTGAGGATTCACATCTTGGGAGGCCACTTTTTAAGAAAACAAATATGACACAGCATTCTTAGCAGCCTCAAGAGGCACAGAAGCTGCTTGAGTCTGTAGCTCCCTCAGTCAGGAGTGTCAGTGACTATTTACCAAAGCTAGAAGGGTCATATGAGTTTTGCATGGGAAAGAAGACAAACACTCAGGGCACTCCCATTCCTAGCAGGAAGCAAAACAAGTCCCCCTTCCTCCTTATAGCAGACTGAGCTCTCAGAACCCAGATTAGGGCTCTATAATACAGGGCCAAGGGCAAATTGAATTCCACCTCAGAACAACTGGCCAAAGAGCTATCCAAGGGTTGTCATTAAAGTAAAATAAAGCCTCTCAGCTTGCACAATCAAATTTTAAGTGGACTTTTGATTTTCAAGATCGTAATTTGATTCCCTGAATTCTATTCTATGTTTGGCACCTGCCATCTTGGGTGAAACTTCCCAAACCTGACCAATAACCAGAATCGCAGGGGAAAGGGGGCATGGGGAGTGGGGGAGGCTTGAAAGAAAGGCTCAAGAACTACTGAATCACCATCCCTAGGGTGGGACTTGGAAACGAGTGCATATGTCCCCAAAAGATTCACAATCACTGTGTTTATAACGGCTCCATTCCCCATAGTTCCAAAGCAAAACAACCCAAATTTTCAACTAGAGAATGGATAAACAAATTTCAGCAGAACAAAATAACACATAGCAGTAAAAAGAAAAAATCACTGATGCAACAATATGGATGAATTCTGAAAACATTACATTGAGCAAAACAAATCAGACTCAGAGTAGCACAAACTGAGTGATTCCAACCTTAAGAAGCTCAAGTAAAGGCAAAATTAATCTATGGTGATAGAAATCAGAATGGGAGTAACTTTTGACTGTAAAGAGGTTTTTTTTTTTTTTTTTTGATATTTTCTCCACTTTATTTATTTTTTATTTATTTATTTTTTTTATTTTACAAATTTAATCAGTTATACATATACATATGTTCCCATATCCCCTCCCTTTTGCGTCTCCCTCCCACCCTCCCTATCCCACCCCTCCAGGCGGTCACAAAGAACCGAGCTGATCTCCCTGTGCTATGCGGCTGCTTCCCACTAGCTATCTACCTTACATTTGGTAGTGTATATATGTCCATGCCGCTCTTTCACTTTGTCACAGCTTACCCTTCCCCCTCCCCATATCCTCAAGTCCATGCTCTAGTAGGTCTGTGTCTTTATTCCTGTCTTACCCCTATGTTCTTGATGACATTTTTTTCTTAAATTCCATATATATGTGTCAGCATACAGTATTTGTCTTTCTCTTTCTGACTTACTTCACTCTGTATGACAGACTCTAGGTCCATCCACCTCATTACAAATAGCTCAATTTCATTTCTTTTTATGGCTGAGTAATATTCCATTGTATATATGTGCCACATCTTCTTTATCCATTCGTCCGATGATGGACACTTAGGTTGTTTCCATCTCCGGGCTATTGTAAATAGGGCTGCTATGAACATTTTGGTACATGTCTCTTTTTGAATTATGGTTTTCTCAGGGTATATGCCCAGTAGTGGGATTGCTGGGTCATATGGTAGTTCTATTTGTAGTTTTTTAAGGAACCTCCATACTGTTCTCCATAGTGGCTGTACCAATTCACATTCCCACCAGCAGTGCAAGAGTGTTCCCTTTTTTCCACACCCTCTCCAGCATTTATTGTTTCTAGATTTTTTGATGATGGCCATTCTGACTGGTGTGAGATGATATCTCATTGTAGTTTTGATTTGCATTTCTCTAATGAGTAAAGATGTTGAGCATCCTTTCATGTGTTTGTTGGCTGTCTGTATATCTTCTGTGGAGAAATGTCTATTTAGGTCTTCTGCCCATTTTTGGATTGGGTTGTTTGTTTTTTTGCTATTGAGCTGCATGAGCTGCTTATAAATTTTGGAGATTAATCCTTTGTCAGTTGCTTCATTTGCAAATATTTTCTCCCATTCTGAGGGTTGTCTTTTGGTCTTGTTTATGGTTTCCTTTGCTGTGCAAAAGCTTTGAAGTTTCATTAGGTCCCATGTGTTTATTTTTGTCTTTATTTCCATTTCTCTAGGAGGTGGGTCAAAAAGGATCTTGCTGTGATTTATGTCATAGAGTGTTCTGCCTATGTTTTCCTCTAGGAGTTTGATAGTGTCTGGCCTTACATTTAGGTCTTTAATCCATTTTGAGCTAATTTTTGTGTATGGTGTTAGGGAGTGATCTAATCTCATACTTTTACATGTCCCTGTCCAGTTTTCCCAGCACCACTTATTGAAGAGACTGTCCTTTCTCCACTGTACATTCCTGCCTCCTTTATCAAAGATAAGGTGACCATATGTCCGTGGGTTTATCTCTGGGCTTTCTATCCTGTTCCATTGATCTATCTTTCTGTTTTTGTGCCAGTACCATACTGTCTTGATTACTGTAGCTTTGTAGTATAGTCTGAAGTCAGGGAGCCTGATTCCTCCAGCTCCATTTTTCGTTCTCAAGATTGCTTTGGCTATTCGGGGTCTTTTGTGTTTCCATACAAATTGTGAAATTTTTTGTTCTAGTTCTGTGAAAAATGCCATTGGTAGTTTGATAGGGATTGCATTGAATCTGTAGATTGCTTTGGGTAGTAGAGTCATTTTCACAATGTTGATTCTTCCAATCCAAGAACATGGTACATCTCTCCATCTATTTGTATCATCTTTAATTTCTTTCATCAGTGTCTTATAATTTTCTGCATACAGGTCTTTTGTCTCCTTAGGTAGGTTTATTCCTAGATATTTTATTCTTTTTGTTGCAATGGTAAATGGGAGTGTTTCCTTGATTTCACTTTCAGATTTTTCATCATTAGTATATAGGAATGCCAGAGATTTCTGTGCATTAATTTTGTATCCTGCAACTTTACCAAATTCATTGATTAGCTCTAGTAGTTTTCTGGTAGCATCTTTAGGATTCTCTATGTATAGTATCATGTCATCTGCAAACAGTGACAGCTTTACTTCTTCGTTTCCCATTTGGATTCCTTTTATTTCCTTTTCTTCTCTGATTGCTGTGGCTAAAACTTCCAAAACTATGTTGAATAAGAGTGGTGAGAGTGGGCAACCTTGTCTTGTTCCTGATCTTAGTGGAAATGGTTTCAGTTTTTCACCATTGAGGACGATGCTGGCTGTGGGTTTGTCATATATGGCCTTTATTATGTTGAGGAAAGTTCCCTCTATGCCTACTTTCTGCAGGGTTTTTATCATAAATGGGTGTTGAATTTTGTCAAAAGCTTTCTCTGCATCTATTGAGATGATCATATGGTTTTTCTCCTTCAACTTGTTAATGTGGTGTATCACATTGATTGATTTGCGTATATTGAAGAATCCTTGCATTCCTGGAATAAACCCCACTTGATCATGGTGTATGATCCTTTTAATGTGCTGTTGGATTCTGTTTGCTAGTATTTTGTTGAGGATTTTTGCATCTATGTTCATCAGTGATATTGGCCTGTAGTTTTCTTTCTTTGTGACATCCTTGTCTGGTTTTGGTATCAAGGTGATGGTGGCCTCGTAGAATGAGTTTGGGAGTGTTCCTCCCTCTGCTATATTTTGGAAGAGTTTGAGAAGGATAGGTGTTAGCTCTTCTCTAAATGCTTGATAGAATTCGCCTGTGAAGCCATCTGGTCCTGGGCTTTTGTTTGTTGGAAGATTTTTAATCACAGTTTCAATTTCAGTGCTTGTGATTGGTCTGTTCATATTTTCTATTTCTTCCTGATTCAGTCTTGGCAGGTTGTGCATTTCTAAGAATTTGTCCATTTCTTCCAGGTTGTCCATTTTATTGGCATAGAGTTGCTTATAGTAATCTCTCATGATCTTTTGTATTTCTGCAGTGTCAGTTGTTACTTCTCCTTTTTCATTTCTAATTCTATTGATTTGAGTCTTCTCCCTTTTTTTCTTGATGAGTCTGGCTAATGGTTTATCAATTTTGTTTATCTTCTCAAAGAACCAGCTTTTAGTTTTATTGATCTTTGCTATCGTTTCCTTCATTTCTTTTTCATTTATTTCTCATCTGATTTTTATGATTTCTTTCCTTCTGCTAACTTTGGGATGTTTTTGTTCTTCTTTCTCTAATTGCTTTAGGTGCAAGGTTAGGTTGTTTATTCGAGATATTTCCTGTTTCTTAAGGTGGGATTGTATTGCCATAAACTTCCCTCTTAGAACTGCTTTTGCTGCATCCCATAGGTTTTGGGTCGTCGTGTCTCCATTGTCATTTGTTTCTAGGTATTTTTTAATTTCCTCTTTGATTTCTTCAATGATCACTTCGTTATTAAGTAGTGTATTGTTTAGCCTCCATGTGTTTGTATGTTTTACAGCTCTTTTCCTGTAATTGATATCTAGTCTCATAGCATTGTGGTCGGAAAAGATACTTGATACAATTTCAATTTTCTTAAATTTACCAAGGCTTGATTTGTGACCCAAGATATGATCTATCCTGGAGAATGTTCCATGAGCACTTGAGAAAAATGTGTATTCTGTTGTTTTTGGATGGAATGTCCTATAAATATCAATTAAGTCCATCTTGTTTAATGTATCATTTAAAGCTTGTGTTTCCTTATTTATTTTCATTTTGGATGACCTGTCCATTGGTGAAAGTGGGGTGTTAAAGTCCCCTACTATGATTGTGTTACTGTCGATTTCTCCTTTTATGGCTGTTAATATTTCCCTTATGTATTGAGGTGCTCCTATGTTTGGTGCATAAATATTTACAATTGTTATATCTTCTTCTTGGATTGATCCCTTGATCATTATGTAGTGTCCTTCTTTGTCTCTTCTAGTAGTCTTTATTTTAAAGTCTATTTTGTCTGATATGAGAATTGCTACTCCAGCTTTCTTTTGGTTTCCATTTGCATGGAATATCTTTTTCCATCCCCTTACTTTCAGTCTGTATGTATCTCTAGGTCTGAAGTGGGTCTCTTGTAGACAGCATATATATGGGTCTTGTTTTTGTATCCATTCAGCCAGTCTGTGTCTTTTGGTGGGAGCATTTAGTCCATTTACATTTAAGGTAATTATTGATATGTATGTTCCTATTCCCATTTTCTTAATTGCTTTGGGTTCGTTATTGTAGTTCTTTTCCTTCTGTTGTGTTTCTTGCCTAGAGAAGTTCCTTTAGCATTTGTTGTAAAGCTGGTTTGGTGGTGCTGAACTCTCTCAGCTTTTGCTTGTCTGTAAAGGTTTTAATTTCTCCATCAAATCTGAATGAGATCCTTGCTGGGTAGAGTAATCTTGGTTGCAGGTTTTTCTCCTTCATCACTTTAAGTATGTCCTGCCACTCCCTTCTGGCTTGTAGAGTTTCTGCTGAGAGATCAGCTGTTATCCTGATGGGGATTCCCTTGTGTGTTATTTGTTGTTTTTGCCTTGCTGCTTTTAATATGATTTCTTTGTGTTTAATTTTTGACAGTTTGATTAATATGTGTCTTGGTGTATTTCTCCTTGGATTTATTCTGTATGGGACTCTCTGTGCCTCCTGGACTTGATTAACTATTTCCTTTCCCATATTAGGGAAGTTTTCAACTATAATCTCTTCAAATATTTTCTCAGTCCCTTTCTTTTTCTCTTCTTCTTCTGGAACCCCTATAATTCGAATGTTGGTGCGTTTAATGTTGTCCCAGAGGTCTCTGAGACTGTCCTCTGTTCTTTTCATTCTTTTTTCTTTATTTTGCTGTGCAGCAGTTATTTCCACTATTTTATCTTCCACCTCACTTATCCGTTCTTCTGCCTCAGTTATTCTGCTATTGATCCCATCTAGAGTATTTTTTATTTCATTTATTGTGTTTTTAATCGATGCTTGATTCGTCTTTAGTTCTTCTAGGTCCTTGTTAACTGTTTCTTGCATTTTGTCTATTCTATTTCCAAGATTTTGGATCATCTTTACCATCATTATTCTGAATTCTTTTTCAGATAGACTGCCTATTACCTCTTCATTTGTTAGGTCTGGTGGGTTTTTATCTTGCTCCTTCTCCTGCTGTGTGTTTTTCTGTCTTCTCATTTTGCTTATGTTACTGTGTTTGGGGTCTCCTCTTTGCAGGCTGCAGGTTCGTAGTTCCCGTTGTTTTTGGTGTCTGTCCCCAGTGGCTAAGGTTGGTTTAGTGGGTTGTGTAGGCTTCTTGGTGGAGGGGACTACTGCCTGTGTTCTGGTGGATGAGGCTGGATCTTGTCTTTCTGGTGGGCAGGTCCACGTCTGGTGGTGTGTTTTGGGGTGTTTGCGGACTTTTTATGATTTGAGGCAGCCTCTCTGCTAATGGGTGGTGTTGTGTTCCTGTCTTGCTAGTTGTTTGGCATAGGGTGTCCAGCACTGTAGCTTGCTGGTCGTTGAGTGAAGCTGGGTGCTGGTGTTGAGATGGAGATCTCTGGAAGATTTTCGCCGTTTGATATTATGTGGAGCTGGGAGGTCTCTTGTGGACCAGTGTCCTGAAGTTGGCTCTCCCACCTCAGAGGCACAGCACTGACTCCTGGCTCCTCACTTTGGGATGATTTGTTGTCTATTTATGTATTCCACAGATGCAGGGTACATGAAGTTGATTGTGGAGCTTTAATCCGCTGCTTCTGAGGCTGCTGGGAGAGGTTTCCCTTTCTCTTCTTTGTTCTCACAGCTCCTGGGCCTCAGCTTTGGATTTGGCCCCGCCTCTGCGTGTAGGTCGCCGGAGGGCGTCTGTTCTTCGCTCAGACAGGACAGGGCTAAAGGAGCAGCCTCTTCGGGGACTCTGGCTCACCCAGGCCGGGCGGGAGGGAGGGGCACGGAGTGCGGGGCGAGCCTGCAGCGGCAGAGGTCGGCGTGACGCCGCACCAGCCCGAGGCGCGCCGTGCGCTCCCCCAGGGAAGCCGCCCCTGGATCCCGGGACCCCGGCAGTGGCAGGCTGCACAGGCTCCCGGAAGGGCGGTGCGGACAGTGTCCCGCGCTCGCACACAGGCCTCCCGGCGGCGGCAGCAGCAGCCCCAGCGTCCCACGCCCGTCTCTGGGCTCCGCGCCCTCAGCCGCGACCCGCGCCCGTCTCTGGAGCCCCCCCACGCGGCGCTCCCAATCCCCTCTCCCCGCGCACCAGGAAACCAAGAGGGAAGAAAAAGTCTCCTGCCTCTTCGGCAGCTCCAGAGTCCCCCCGGACTCCCTCCCGGCCAGCTGCGGCACATTAGCCCCCCTCAGGCTGAGCTCTCGCCGCCAGTCCCAGTCCTCTCCCTGCGCTCCGACCGAAGCCCGAGCCTCAGCTCCAGCGCCGCCCGCCCCGGCGGGGGAGCAGACAAGCCTCTCGGGCTGGTGAGTGCCGCTCGGCACCGCTCCTCTGTGCGGGAATCTCTCCGCTTTGCCCTACCCAGGTATGTGGGGAGTTTCTTGCCTTTTGGGAGGACTGGGGTCTTCTGCCAGCGTTCAGTAGGTGTTCTGTAGGAGTTGTTGCACGCGTAGCTGTATTTCTGGTGTATCTGTGGGGAGGAAGGTGATCTCCGCGTCTTATTCTTCCGCCATCTTACCCGGAAGTCTGTAAAGAGGTTTTAACTATAAAAAAAAAATGAAGGAACTTTTTGGGGTGATGAATATATATAATTATTTATATATGCAAAACATCCATCAAACTATATACTTCACATTAGTGCATTTTCCTATATATAAATTATTTATTTATTTGTTTGTTTTTATTTTTGGCTGTGTTGGGTCTTCGTTGCTGCACGCGGGCTTTCTCTATTTGTGGCAAGCGGGGGCTACTCTTTGTTGCAGTGTGCAGGCTTCTCATTGCAGTGGCTTCTCTTGTTGCGGAGCATGGGCTCTAGGTACACGGGCTTCAGTAGATGTGGCACTTGGGCTCAGTAGTTGTGGATTGCGGGCTCTAGAGCGCAGGCTCAGTAGTTGTGGTGCACGGGCTTAGTTGCTCCCTGGCATGTGGGATCATCCCAGACCAGGCCTTGAACCCGTGTCCCCTGCATTGGCAGGCAGATTCTTAATCACTGTGCCACCAGGGAAGCCCTTTTTATTTATTTTTAAAGAAACTTTTTAAATAAGATAGGAACTATCTGTTTTTCAAAGGTTTGGTAAATCATTTCTGCTACACTAAATATTTTGCTTAAAAAAAATGTTCAGCACATACACACACATACCAACTCATTCCCCACTCACTTACTGGTTATAGTGTTGAACGCTGTTACTCTTGGATAACTTGCATCTTAATAAAATAAACTATGCATTTTTAAATCTGTCAAATTCACTAAATTGTTTTATTGCTTTGTTTTCATAATGTTAAAATTCCTAACAGGTATTTTATTATTTCTTACCTGGCCTTGTAATAAAAACAAGTGTCAGTATGTAACCAAATGCAGGCCAGTTCCAATCAGGAAAGTCGTAAACTCCCTTTTAATTCTATTGTGAATTATTGTATAAGATGTCATGTTTTAAGCTTTAGGAGTTACTTATTCAAATGTTTTTAAGTATAGCTTTTTTTTTAAAAATTGTGGTATAGTTGTTTTACAATGTTGTGTTAGTTTCTACTGTAGAGAGAAGTGGAGTTCCCGGTGCTATACAGCATGTCTCATTAGTTATCTATTTTATACATATTAGTTAGTGTATATACAACAATATCAATTCTTTTAGTCTCCTAGAATTACTGCTAAAAATATTGAATGACCTGAAATTATAAGTTGGTTGTACAACCAATCATCGCAATGTTTCCATTTTATAATTATTAGGGCACTGCTGGTGTTTCTGAGGCTGCAGACTGGCCTCTGCTTGTCCCATCAACTGCTCTTGTGTGTGTTCCAATTAGTGTAGACTCCTGTGTCTTCACTCCTCTCCTCCCTGCCCTACCCACCTACCCCAGCAAGGAGAGCTCATCTGAGTTCCCACAAGCTTCCTACATGTTTCTCAATGAACTGGTTTCTAGATCAAATTTTCCTTCCCCTTCCTCTTTCTCTGCTACTCACTTCCATCAATGCTGTTTGATTACAATTTTGAAGTGTTAAAATAATAATAATAAAATGGCAATTACATAGTCTACAATAAATATTTTACTCCCCTTGATTGTTACCTGAGGAGTAGGTCAGCGGAAATATGCACTTTCCATCTGTAAGGGGTCCCTTATGCGTATGTTGTAATTTAGTTTACATCTGGCTTTCAACTCATGCCTGCAATTCCAAATGAAACTCCTGAACAGATTAATGAGTGCTTTTATGAAATAAACAAGAAAGAAAATAACCTAGAAAATCTTCCAGCATCCAATAGATTCCCAAATATATAACTTTATTTCAGTGACAACTGTGGCCAAATATTAAATAGGAAATTTGAACACTGTTAAGTACTAAAGAGAAGATGCTCTTATTTGTTAGAGCTGATGCTCATAGAACATATATGAATCTTCAAGTGTTCTCTTAGTTTCCTGAGACTCCTAGATTCACAAATCTGGAATTAAATGCAACTGGAGCTTGCTTGCATCTCTGGTTAAGTAAATTCCTAATTTACTTAATTCCCATGACTCTAAGAGGACACCTGTTCAAGGTGAGACCAAATGCCTGTGTAATTCCTACCAGCCAAAGCACCTGCAATTGAATTTTCAGGCATGACTTTCAGAAGCAAAATGCCCAGGATAGTGGGGACACATCTAACTCTTCCATAATTTTAGATACAGGAGTAGTGGCAAGTAAAGAGTGAAAGAAAAAAATGTGTGTACAACTGTCAGCCTATCAACTCTCAACAAATAAAAAGATTCTACTCATCTAAACTCTTGGTCTAATGACTGATAACTTGAACTGATGGCTCCTGCGCTTATCAAAATAGCATCTGTCAATCCTGGCAAGAAGATGTATTGTGTCTGTGTGTCCTCGCACAGTGCTAAAACTAATTATTAGGGTCTTAAAATCCTTTTGATGGATTAAGAGTTCCTGGTGAGCGCAGTTAAACAAACGATTAGGTTGAGAAAAAATTTTTTCCACACTGCAATGATCCGCTAATGAGCTGACTGCTGCCACATTAATCAATTAGGAACTTGAACAAGAGAAAATCTGAACTATTTTTTTCTTTGTTTTCTTTTCCTCTTTTCAAACTGAGATGATTTATATATATAACAAAACACATAGATTTTTAAGGGTATACTTGATGAGTTTTGATACATGTATATATCCATGTAACCATAATGCTGGTTAAGATATAAAATATTTCTATCACCACAAAAAGGTCCCTCATGCCCTCTCCAGTGAATCCCACCACAACCACCCGGAGGCAACCCTGGTTCTAATTTCTATTACCACAGATTAGTCTTGCTTGTTCTAGAGCTTCATGTAAATGGAATCAGACAGTATGTGCTATTTCGTATCTGGCTTCTTTCACTCAATGTTTTCAAGGTTCATCCATGTCTGTATTTTATTGGTTATTCTGTGAATATATCACAGTTTGTTTTTTTACCCTCTTGGTAATGGACATTTGGGTCATTTCCAGTTTGAGGCCGTGATAAATAAGCTGCTCTGGACATATTTGTACAAGTGTTTTGGTAAACATATGCTTTATTTCTCCTAAGTAAATATCTAGAAGCAGACTTGCTGAGTCGTAGGGTAGCTATAGGGTTTAACATTAAAAGAAATTGCTGAGCCTTTTTTTTTTTTCATATGAAAATTTCCACCTCCTCTAATTTCTTCCGCTGATGCCCAGAGGTCAGACCCCAACCACAGGTCCATTCTAAAGATAATGCATAATTTAAGATTTTTTGTTTCTTTTTTGCTTTCTGATCTGGCAAGTAACTTTGGTTGTCATTGGCAAGACCAGTTTTAAGAACTCAATCCCAACCACTGAAAGTAAAAAGAATGCGCAAAAGAAGAGTTATGCCCAGACCAGACCTTCAGAGGCTCTGCCAACAAGGGATGTTATGCTTTTTGTTACAAGGGCATCATTCCTGTGTTAGCCTCTGAGCTTAGGCAACTGGAAACTTTTTTTTTTTTCATAATACCACTTGGTTTTAGCAGTGAAGTTGCTGCTAAAAGGGAGGGCATTATGCAAATTAATATTACAAGTAACTACATGTTACTAAAGTAATCTTGGACAAGCCTTTCCCTTTATTTCTGCTTTGGAGACTTAGGGTTTCCCAAATCCTCTTGGGCAGTGTTCAATGCCTGGCATCAGCGTTAGGGGGAGAAAGAAGTTGTTCACATTAAGGCAGATCCAGTTTTGGCATGATCAGCAGCCATGCTCTTCACAGGATTTAGATTCATCCCTTTGATAGTATGAAAAATAAGAAAACAAAAGGCACTGCTTGAAAATAATGATTTAGCACAGAACACATTTTGCTTCAGTCAAAACTTTTTTTTTTTTTCCTAAGGAAAAAGTGTGTGGGCTTATCTCTTGAAAATGCCAGCATGGCTGTGAACACTGGGGAAATTAAAAAACTGAATAGAACGGATTTCTTAGGAAAATCAGTGTGGTATGCAGAGGGTTGCATGGTTTATTTATTAAGTTGTGTGCTAGGGGAGGATTATCTGCCTGAGACTTGTCTATTACTTTGTGGCAGTGGTTTTTAAATAGAGAGGTTTTCTTGCATTGCACAAAGCCAAGTTCAAATGGAATCTAAAACTCAGTAACTTTGGCAGCTTTGGTTATGATGTGGAAATCAGAAAATCAGAGGTATAAATACTGTCTCTACCACCATCCCTTGCCCAGAAAAAGGAACGGCTTTGAAGAACATTCTGTAGCCTTTTGACATAGCACCAGGTATTCTTTCTTAGAAGCAGAGGTCAGCGGAATGTTAATGAAGGTGTCAGGCTGACAGTCAGTACATCCCCACTTACCACTGTGGACAAAACCACTGTGGCCAAAAAGGACCAAGATAAAGATGCCTCTGTCATGTGAGGAAGAGATTCATAATCTGGAATAAATGTTACAGAAAAGAGAACAACCGGCAGGATTGTAAATATCAGTGCAGCTTCTAGCACGGTGGCTGGGAGCCTTAAGGTTACATGCTGCCAGCTAATAATACTATTCTTTATTAATAATGTCTTTTGTTTTTAAAATGAAAAGTGCTTTATAGTTATTAGTCAATTTTCAGAATATCCTGAAAATAAATAGGCTGAGTCAATCCTTTTATCCTGATTTTATCTGAGAAGGAGAAGACGACTAGGAATAGAAAAGTCACACAAAGAATAAAGACAGGGCCTCCCTGGTGGCGCAGTGGTTAAGAGTCCGCCTGCCGATGCAGGGGATACGGGTTCGTGCCCCCGTCTGGGAGGATCCCATATGCCGCGGAGCAGCTGGGCCTGTGAGCCATGGCCGCTGGGCCTGCGCATCCGGAGCCTGTGCTCCGCAACGGGAGAGGCCACAACAGTGAGAGGCCCACATACCACAAAAAGAAAAAAATAAAATAAAATAAAGACAAATATTTGTCCCCAAGAATGCCTCCGCCCACTCCTAACCAAATTTAGTACTTTTTTTTTTTTTTTGCAGTACGCGGGCCTCTCACTGCTGTGGCCTTTCCCATTGCGGAGCACAGGCTCCGGATGCGCAGGCTCAGCGGCCACGGCTCACAGGCCCAGCCGCTCCGTGGCATGTGGGATCTTCCCAGACCGGGGCACGAACCCGTGTCCCCTGCATCGGCAGGCAGACTCTCAACCACTGCGCCACCAGGGAAGCCCCAAATTTAGTACTTTTAACCAAAAATATTAGTCTCTACAAAGAGCCTATGAAATGCTCTGTGATAGCTCTTCAAAATGACATTCTCCAATGAGTGTCCATGTTGAACAACAAAAATATGGAATATGGAACGTTAAGAACAGGATAGATTTTGTCCTATTCGGGGCCCTACAGTTACTCCTGCATATGCAGCATGATATCACTATTTCCCCCAAGGCAGCACTTGAAATTTCAGTGTCCTTGAAACCAAACCTTTTGTCTCTTGGCAATAATCCAATTGGACCAGATATTTAATTAGAATTTCTTCCTAAATGCATGGGGTACTTGCTTTTAGAAAATACTCGCTAACTAAAGAAAAGTTTGCACTTTCCATCAGAGAGAATGAATGACCTATTATTTCAAAGATGCAGCCTTTCTTCCACAGACACCACAGTCATTTGTTTTCTTTCAAGAATCATAGTTCCAACCTAGCACATTCTTACAAGTATTGTCATGACTGACAGACACTAGGAAGCACAAGGGTAACACGACTCATCCCATACCAAATTCAATATGAGGAGAGTGGATCTTAGAACTCAACCAGGTGGTTTGTCTCCTGTGACATAACAGTTTTGTCATCAGGCAGTAAAACGCATCAGAATGGCTCTCTGATGAGACTTGACAAGAAGTGGCTCATCTCCACGATTCCCTGAGTGGTAGGTACTCTCAGTCACCTTGGGTCCTGGCTTCCATCACTTCTCAGTCATGGAATAGAAATCCTGCTTCCTCTGAGATGACCTTGTGTTTCTTGAAAGGAGTTCATCTGGCCAGACTCAGATCATCAGGCTTCCCCTGAAACCATATCTGATTCCTGATTTCCATGATAGACAGGAAACAACAGGTTCATTGGGTAAAAGAGATCTGATTATTTGCTAATCTTCTTGTTTCAGAAGTCTAAAAACAACATTTTGGCTTTCAACACACAAATCCAATAAAAAGCCAAAGCCAAGAGTAGTTCAGAACCATTTGTTTTAACACACTTTTACTTAAGTTCTGTCGAAATTTAGAAAACCACATTGATTTAGCTACTGTCATTCAGGACTCTCTGACAATTTGCTTTGACAAGCCTCCATCCTGTCTGGGGTGAACAATTTGTCTTGGATTTCCTGGGATTTTCCTAAATTTCACACTCACTGCAAGTTCCACGTCCCCAAAACTCCCTTAGTCCTGGGAAAACTGGTATGGTTGGTCACATTATTTTAATAGCCAAAAGCCCAAATCTCTTTCTGGAATCTCTTTAAAGATCTAACAAATCTTATTAAGATGAATCTCCTTTCAGTATCTTTCCTACAAGTTCACGCCATACTTCTAAATGATGGAGAGCAACAGGTATACCAGTTTCCTAGGGCTACCATAACAAATTACCACAAACTAGGTGTCCTAAGACGACAGGAATGTATTTTCTTACAGTTGTGGAGGAGGCCAGAAGTTTGAAATCTTCCCTCCAAAGGCTACAAGGAATAATCCTTTCTTGTGTCTTCTAGCTTCTGGTGTTGGCCAGAAATCCTTGGTATTCCTTGGTTTATGGCAGCATAACTCCAGTTTGTGCCTCTGTCTTCACATGATCATCTTTCCTGTGTGTCTATGTCTCCTTGTGTCTCTCCTCTTCTAATAAGGAAATCAGTCATATTGGATTTAGGGCCAACCTTAACCCAGTCTGACCCCATTTTAACTTAATAATTACATCTGAAGAATGGATAAAGAAGACGTGGTCATGGAAATGTAAACTGATACAGCCACTATGCAGAACAGTAGGGAGTTTCCTTAAAAAACTAAAAATAGAACTACCATACGACTCAGCAATCCCACTACTGAGCATATACCCTGAGAAAACCATAATTCAAAAAGAGTCATGTACCACAATGTTCATTGCAGCACTGTTTACAATAGCCAGGACATGGAAGCAACCTAAATGCCCATCAACGGATGAATGGATAAAGAAGATGTGGCACATATATACAATAGAATATTACTCAGCCATAAAAAGAAATGAAATTGAGTTATTTGTAGTGAGGTGGATGGACCTAGAGTCTGTCATACAGACTGAAGTAAGTCAGAAAGAGAAAAACAAATACCGTATGCTAACACATATATATACAGAATAAAAAAAAATGGTTCTAAGGAACCTAGGGGCAGGACAGGAATAAAGACACAGATGTAGAGAATGGACTTGAGGACATGGGGAGGGGGAAGGGTAAGCTGGGACGAAGTGAGAGAGTGGCATGGACATATATACACTACCAAATGTAAAATAGATAGCTAGTGGGAAGCAGCCGCATAGTACAGGGAGATCAGCTTGGTGCTTTGTGTCCACCTAGAGGAGTGGGAGGGAGATGCAAGAGGGAGGGGATACGGGAATATATGTATATGTATAACTGATTCACTTTGTTATACAGCAGAAACTAACACAACACTGTAAAGCAATTATATTCCTGCAAAGATGTTAAAAAAAAAAGAAAAGATGTGGTACATATATACAATAGAATACTACTCCACCATAAAAAAGAATGAAGTAAGGCCATTTGCAGCAATATGGATGGACCTAGAGATTATTATAATAAGTGAAGCAAGTCAGAAAGAGAAAGACAAATACTATATGATATCACTTATGTGTCGAATCTAAAATATGACACAAATGAATTTATCTATGAAACAGAAACAGACTCGCAGATATAGAGAACAGACTTGTGGTTTCCAAGAGGGGAAGGATGGATTGGAAGTTTGGGAGTAGCAGATGCAACTATCATATATTGAATGGATAAACAACAAGGTCCTACTGTATAGCACAGGAAACTATATACAATATCCTTTAATAAACCATAATGGAAAAATTATATATATATATATATATATATATACATATATATATATATATCTGAATCACTTTGCTGTATAGCAGAAATTAACACAACATTGCAAATCTACTTCAATGAAATATATATATAAAATATATATGTATATATATAAACTAACTATATCTGTAAAGACCCTATTTCCAAATAAGATCATATTCACAAATACCAGGGATTAGGACTTCCACAAATCTTTTGGGGGAATATAATTTAATCCATAACAGCAGGTCATCCCATCTTCATGATTCCAGTGGTTCTCAACTCTGAACACATTAGAATCACTTGGGGGAATGTTAAACATGCAGATACACACACACACTCGAATGCCCCTTCCATTTTCTCCATCACGATAAATTAAATTTGAATATCTGGGGGAAGCCTGAGCATTAGTACAGTTTAAAGTTCCCCAGGGAATTCTCGTATGCATCCACTGTCCATAACCCTTCACAGCCTTGAAGAATAATATGTGTAGCTAAAGACAAGAATTACTAAAATGGCTTTAAGTATGACCTCCTTTCTCCAAAATGTGTCCCTTCCAAACCAGCTTAAACTAATTTTAAGAGGTAACTCAAATGCTTATGTTTCCCTCAGTAAATTCTGAACCAACAGTAAAAATGTACATTTTAATAATACCAAGAAAGCTCCCAACAATTTATCTCACACAAGAGAGAAAGTATCTGGCAATTTAATCTCCCAAAGTCAACATTTTTTTTTCTTTTTTTTTTTTGCGGTACGTGGGCCTCTCACTGTTGTGGCCTCTCCCGTTGCGGAGCACAGGCTCCGGACGCGCAGGCTCAGCGGCCATGGCTCACGGGCCCAGCCGCTCCGCGGCATGTGGGATCTTCCTGGACCTGGGCACGAACCCGTGTCCCCTGCATCGGCAGGTGGACTCTCAACCACTGCGCCACCAGGGAAGCCCCCAAAGTCAACATTTTTAATGTAAAGTTAATCTAGATATACATTTGACTCTTTTTACTGACGAGAAACTTTTTTTAGAGCAAAAGATTTCCATACTGTTCATTCCAGAGATACTAATAAATATTTCTAACCCGAGAAAATTGTGACCTTTCCAAGATGAGGGTCAACCAAGAACACAAAATTTTTCACAATAAATGATTTGGGGGAAAAAATTCTTGGTTTCAGATATATGGGATTTTTTTTCTTCTGTAACTTCTCATTGCCTTGTGTTTTTTTCCTCTCTGTTTAAACAAACTGGAGTTAGGAAGCCATCTCTTGCTATTTGTTTTCCCACTCTTACCACCAGTTTTTTTTTTTTTTTAATTTACATTTTCAAGAAATAGCATTTTCTGAAGAATACTCATGCAGAGATGACCAGCAGGGAGCCTACTGAGATCCTATTGGATGCTGAACAAGTCAAGAAGACCATGGAGAAATGAAACGAGTGTTCTTAATGTAAGCAAGTCAAAGCTACTCCATTGTGCACTCACCTTCCTTCCTTTCTCTGGGCTCTGAACACTCAGATGCCCGCAGTACATTCATCAAGGCACTTTTCTTTCCTGCCAGATCTGTAAGGGGAAAGATTCATTTCTCCTTCCCAAGGTGTCAAGCTTCATTGTTATTGATGACTATAAGCCTGCAATTGCTTGATGAAGCTAATGGGTAAAAGCACTCAAAAGGCTATGTTTTGTGGTTCCATTGTCATAATCCATGTAAAACAAACCAGACCCAACACAGCCTGACAAGATTTCAGCCTATTATTATTGGGGGCTTATTTAAATTACAGTTTTGATGAAACTTACAATTTAGCCATTGCACTTAGCATGCTTTCCTTTTCTTTGAAAACTAACCCCAAGAGAGACATTTACAAAATTCCTACCTCCAAGCTGTCAGATGAGAAAAATGTCAAGTGGCACAGGTGGCCAGAGGGAGGGGTTGGAAGTGTACTTAGAATAGTAAACAAATACGAATGGAATTTCACAGCTAACTACTTTTTACTGCTTTGTCAGTGGATACAGCATACATATTCATCCTTGTTTTAACTCTCCTGTTAATCCTGCCATAGCACTGGGGAAAGAGTAGTGTAAAAAAAAAAGTCCTCATATCATCCCTCCTCCCTTTCTTATCCCTTCTTGATCAGATAAGCTCTTAACAAAGCATGAAGCTATTGCATTAAATTTTAATGTTTTAGCTCCACAGTAAGGATACCACTTCAGATGTCTTCCTTTGGAAAAGAGCAGTACCACCTTGAGAGATCAGCAACATATAAATACTCCTAAGACAAGTTAGTTATGTTTTACACCATTCAAAGTGGGCACCGTAAAGTGATAACTAATGTCACACACACACAAATATTTTATTGCAACAAATGTGAAGGTATCTTGCAAGAAAATTAACTCTAACTTAAGTGTAGTGCATAGTGAATTTGTTTATTCATCTATTCACACAATAGTCACTGAGCACTGACCCTGGGCCAAACACTGTGCTGAGTGCTGGGGACACGTAGGCACAGCCTCAGTGATGAGCAGGGAAGATGAGCATGCACCTGATCGTTACAAGAGACTCTGTTAAGTTCTGTAAGAAGACTGTGTACTTTGTTCAAAAAACCCAGAGAAAAGAGACACTGTATCTCTGCCTGGTTGGGAGGTGGCAGGGAGGTTATAAAAGACTTGAAACAGGAGATGATTTTGATATGGATATGTAAGAATGAACTATTTACAGAATTAATCAGCTAGGGAAGGACAGTCCAAGGAACAGCACATGCAAAAGCATGGGGCCAGAAAAGGTGAAAGTACGAAATGTAGCACTGAGCGGCTACAGAATGTCTAGAGAGAGGTAGGAAATGAAACAAGAGGTGGCGCAGGTAGAATCATGAAGAAGTTTATGTGTCAAGCAAAGTGGTCCGAGCTTCATCTTCTGAGCCAAAGGGCAAAATCTGGTGGTTCCCAGACATTTTTAATTGATCCACACAATGTTTGTTTTTTAAAACATTGAGATAATATTTAAAATTGAGGAATTTATCCCTCCCCCAAAAAAATCTGATATCTGGAGTTTTTTTTTTTTTAATCTAGAACTGCTGGTGACAGTAGGCCTGTATACCCACATGGACTTAAATCAGTTGGATATGAGCAGCAGTCAGCTTCCCCACACAGAGCACTCACTTTTCAGTTTACCACAGTCCCTGAAATTCCCTACGGTCTTTCCAAGACCAAGATGAGTCTCAGCTGCCATTTGTCATTGAACCTGACCTTGTTTTTCATGTAGTTGAGAGAAATGTTTCTCTGAACCCATGTGTCTATCACAGACAGAAGAACAAGAGATGGGGGGAGACACATGATGATATGCTTTGTTCATTCATGTTACTTGCCTGGCTTCCAAAGGCTACAAACTTAGATTTGTAACCCCTTCTCTAGACAGAGAGAATCAAAGTAATAATAAGATGGCATAGGGCCTCCCTGGTGGCGCAAGTGGTTGAGAGTCCGCCTGCCGATGCAGGGGATACGGGTTCGTGCCCCGGTCTGGGAGGATCCCATATGCCGCGGAGCGGCTGGGCCCGTGAGCCATGGCCGCTGAGCCTGCGCGTCCGGAGCCTGCGCTCCGCGACGGGGGAGGCCACAACAGTGAGAGGCCCGCATACCGCAAAAAAAAAAAAAAAAAAAAAAAAAAAAGATGGCATAATAATAATTTGTAATATTAGTTGTAATAATAAGCTGTAAGGCTTAGAAGAGTTTTGGAGTATTAGTAACCGTTATTTGACTAGAGGACTCAGGATATCTGAATCCTGTTTTGGATTCTCTTCCATGGGATGTTCTTGATGGAGATAAACTCCCATGAGACAAGAGAAAATGGGAAACATGACCCATTTGATTAGTATGGGCTGGACTTGTGCTCCTCATTCCACTGCAGAGATTTTTATTAAACTGGGCTAACGCACACAGTTTAGGCGTAACACAGGGCAGGCCTTTCCAGGTCTCTTCCAGCAAGGTAGGGACCAAGTGACACTGACAGCCCTATAGAGCCTTCAGAGGAAGAGAAACAGAAAGGTGGCTACACCCAAACAGGGAAGGCAGCCTCCTGCTCAGCTCACCAGCTGGGACAGGACACAGGACCAAGGAGCATATTGGCAGGCATAGTCCTATCTATAAATAATGTGAGCCAATCCATGTCCAGGAATTTGAGTGTCCCTCTGCCAGATCCTTCAGAAAGGCTACCCTGGTTATAGTAAATAGGATGGCTTGGGAAGGGGGAAATTGGTGACAAGAACATCAGTGAGTAGGCGAACGTGACTCTCTATGCAAGAAATGACACCCACCATCAAGGTGGGATGGAAATAATTTGTGTTTAACAAATGATATAAATACAACAGTGGGACACCTAAACCCAGTGCCATCTCCCCAGTACACCTCCTCTGCAGTGTCTGGGTTACCTCGGCTCAACCAGTGCCCCAGGCTACGTAAAAGAGAAAAGCTAACCAGGCAGGGTGAAAATGGTTCCCTGGAGGGGTATCAGTCCTTAGTGAAACCAGACTTGGCAGAGGTCTTGGGAAACCCACCAGGAAGTGAGACCCTGGACAGGACACAGTTTAAGGACAAGAAACACACACTGCTGTTGGTGAAAGTTCTGTGCTACCTCTTGGTCATGACTGGGAGGAGAAGCAGCTCCACCTCTGGGAGCTGACTGCACACCACACAAAGAATCAGTTAACAGAGGCCAGACTGCATGTGCCCCCCAAAGAAGGGGAGATTCCAGTCAAACACTACAAGCAAATTGAGTTAGAATCTGGCACAATTTCCCTGAAACATGTGGCCAGAGGAGAACAAATACAACTGTCCCAGGGCCATTTGTGAATAACCGTGACAAGACTCTAAGTACCCAAACCTCCATCCCAGTAAGGCGAGCGCTCAGCCATTGGTAGCAGAAAAGCTCGCTTTTTGGTGGCTTAAACAGAGAGGGTTTATTTGCCTCCCATCACAGGAAGTCCAGCGCGGGCAGTACAGGGCCAATTCGGCAGCTGGACCAAGCTGCCAGGGATGCCTGCTCTCTGTTTTCCCTCCTCTACCCTCCGCTCCTTGGCTTCATCTTAATGCTTGTCACTTCCTAGCTGCCAGCAAGAGCGTCTGGCTCCCACAGCATCCTGAGCCTCAGGTTCACATTCAAAGCAGGAAGCAGTCTACAGACAGGAGGGAGAATGAAGCAGCTTCTCAAAAACAAGCCGAGACAAAAGGAGGCACCTCCAGCACAGGCTGTCATCCTCCCAGATCTACCAAGTATTCAGCAACTAAATTCCTATCCATGCATTCCAGACAACAGCCAGTATCCTTATAATAAATGTGGCTCATTTTCTTTTGTCTTGTTTATACTAATTCATTTCTGTTACTTGCCAAAGGAAAAAGAAAGTCCAATCAAATGCATGCACGAGGTCAGATTCACCAGTTAAATCATACAGAGACCTCAGAGTTTATGTGGCCTTTCAACTTTATGTTGGAGGTCTGTTTCTAAACATTATGGTTAGTGGCTTATACAATCATAACTGGAATGGCAGCCACTATTTATCAAGCACATGCTACATTCCAGGCACTGTCTGGGGCATTCTACATGCATTCTTGTCATCCTCACATCCTGACAAGCAAATGTCCTTGTACATAAGGGTACTGATTCTCAGAGAAGTAACTTTCCTGAGACTGTTCAGCTAATAATGATTCAGAGACAGATCCATCTGACTCCAGAGCTCAGTCCACTCTGCTATGGTTTTTTGAAGTGTGATCTGAGGGTCATCTGTATTAAATTCACATTGGGTATTGCCAAATATTCAAATTCGTGAGTCCTTTTTAAACAGACTGATTTAGACTCTCTGGGGTTGGGACTGGAGTTTAGAGTTCAGGAATCTGCAGTTTAAACAAGTTTCTTGGCTAATTCTTCTCTAGGCTGTTGATTCAAAACCATGGGAGCTTCCTGGTGAAATCTGGAACTGGTCCCTATATACAGAGGGCAAGTAGAGACCGTGGAAAGAGGCAGGCCTCTCCAGATTGGTAGGTGGCATGTTTAATAATCAAGGGAACTTACATGCAAGGTGCCACAAGCAAGTAGATCTCTGTACCTGCCTGCCAGAATCTTTCTTTTTCTCTCCTTTTTTTTAAATTGAAATGTAGTTGATATACAATATTATATGAGTTACAGGTGTACAGCATAGTGATTCACAATTTTTAAAGGTCCTACTCCAGTTATAGTTATTATAAAATACTGTCTATATTCTCCATGTTGTACAATATATCCTTGTGGCTTATTTTATACCTAGTAGCTTGTACCTCTTAATCCCCTACCTCTTGCCCCTCCCCCCTTCCCTTTCCCCACTGGTAACCACTAGTTTGTTCTCTGTGTCTGTGAGTCTGCTTCTTTTTTGTTATATTCACTAGTTTGTTGTATTTTTTAGATTCCACATGTAAGTGATATCATATAGTATTTGTCTTTCTCTAACTTATTTTCACATAGCATAATGCCCTCCAAGTCCATCCATGTTGTTGCAAATAGCAAAATTTTATTCTTTTTTATGGCTGAATAGTGTTCCATTGTATATATATATATAAACCACATCTTTTTTATCCATTCATCTGTTGATGGACACTTAGGTTGCTTCCATATCTTGGCTATTGTAGAGAATGCTACTATAAATATTGGGGTGCATTTATCTTTTTGAATTGGTGTTTTTGTTTCTTTTGGATATATACCCAGGAGTGGAATTGTTGGGTCATATGGTAGTTCTATGTTTAGAGTTTTGAGAAACCATACTGTTTTCCACAGCACTGCACCAATTTACATTCCCACCAACAGTGTACTATGGTTTCCCTTTCTCCACATCCTCACTAACATTTGTTATTTATGTTCTTTTTGGTGATAGCCATTCTAACAGGTGTGAGGTGATATCTCATTGTGGTTTTGATTGGCATTTCTCTGATGATTAGTTGAGCATCTTTTCATGTGCCCATTGGCCACCTGCATTTCCTTTTTGGAAAAATGTCTATTCAGTTCTTCTGCCCACTTTTTTTTAAAATAAATTGATTGATTGATTGATTGATTTTGGGGTGTGTTGGGTCTTCATTTCTGTGCAAGGGCTTTCTCTAGTTGCGGCGAGCGGGGGCCACTCTTCATTGCAGTGCGCGGGCCTCTCACTGTTGCAGCCTCTCTTGTTTCAGAGCACAGGCTCCAGACGTGCAGGCTCAGTAGTTGTTGCTCACGGGCTTAGTTGCTCCATGGCATGTGAGATCTTCCCAGACCAGAGCTCGAACCCGTGTCCCCTGCATTGGCAGGCAGATTCTCAACCACTGCGCCACCAGGGAAGCCCTCTTCTGCCCATTTTTTAATTGGGTGCTTGTTTTTTTGATGTTGAGTTGTATAAGCTGTTTATATATGTTGGATATTAATCCCTTATCGGTCATATTATTTGCAAATATTTTCTCCCATTCAGTAGGTTGTCTTTTCATTTTGTCAATGGTTTCCTTTGCTTTGTGAAAGCTTTTCAGTTTAATTAGTTCCCATTTATTTATTTTTGCTTTTATTTCCTTTGCTTTAGGAGATGGAATCTTAAAGGTATATATAAAGGCCTTAGGTGGGTTCAGTCACATGTATAATCGAGGTGGTCTCAACATCACATTGCTCTCTGAAGGCTGCATGCTTGAAATGACTTCAGCTATGGAAATGGTAGGCAGAACATACAGTCCAAGGAGGAAGGGGTGAGGAGCCTCCAACTGGCTGGGTCCAGCTCACAGGTCCACAGGCAGTCATGCCCTCCTGATGGAGGACCAACATATGCTAGAGCCTAGAAGGCACAGCTTCTCCTCTTGGAGGCTGTCCTGTGGTTAGTGTGGTTAGCTCTCCTGTGGCTAATGCCTGCTGGCATTTTTCACTGGAGTCAGTAGTAGTGTAAGAGCAAAAAAATTTTTTTAATAAGAGGCTGAATTCTTCCTGTAGAAAATAATAGAAGAGACTTCTCCTACCTCATTTTTCTCAGAGCATTCACTTTAGAAAACTTGTAATTGTTAAGTACTTTCTCCTTCTGTGATGCATATAAATACTTTTGAAAACTAGATAGGACATTTGTCAGCTCTAGGACCCAGGAATGTCTTTCTCAGAGGACCTGGGAGTCATCTCTTTGAAAGGTAAGTATCTAGGAAGGTAGCACCCCTCCCTCCCAGTTTCTGTGGGAAGGTCAGATGGGAAGGTCAGAGCCTAACCTCACTGGGGGACCTTCTCCAATTTTCAAAGTTACTTCCTGTCATAAAGACATGAAGTTTGTTTTCCTCTGGATCAAGCCAACAAGCTAACACAGATGGTCGCCCCAATTACCAGATAAAGTTAAGATGAATGATTTGTGACAACTGGTTCCATCGAGTCCTCTTCCTTGAGGATTAGCTATTGTTTATCTAGGAACATGTATGGAGTGGGTAGTAGCTACTTGGCTATGTAAGGGAGTGAAATTCCTTCCTATCTTTGCAGTCTCTTAGTGGACTACCTGTAATACACATCACAACCTGGTTTAATGTTTATTCAATAATAAAACTGTTTTCTTTCTCTACTACTTTTGTGGAGAGGTTTTCTGGGTTGGGAGAAGATTAGGTTTTTAATTATATTTCCCCAACAGTAGCAACATTCCTACTTTGCAAGATGAAAGAAAAAATTTTTATGATTCTTTCTAAATCAGCTTGGTAGAAAATATTGCTGAGAAAATGGTATTATCCATGGCCATATCAAGGGTAAAGATAACAACCTAAAACACAAGAGACATGTATCACAAGGGTCAACTCATACTTGCTGCATGTTTGCCCTTACATTGGAGATAAATCCCCCCAAAAAAAGATCACCTCAATTTCTTCATCTGTGAACTGGGATACCATAACAAGACCACAAAGCAGCGGAAGGCACTTCCTCACAGAAGGTTCCTGTGAAAGTGATTATCCATGAAAATATCAGGTTAAAATGATTCTGGAAACCACACTTGTAAAAGCTCATTTCAGGAAATAACATACAATAGAAATAAGATAATAGAGTCTAGAAAGGTTAAAACTGACAATTTCCACCCACAACATCCTTTCCCCCAAAGCCCGTGTGGCAGACTTTCCTGTGAACGCTGAACAGGCCTGCACTCCGGGCATCATCACCTCATGCAGCAGGTCAGGGCTGACAAACCTACCCCACAGGGACCTGAGGGACGCTGAGTCAGGGACACAAAGGTTCCTGAGGGAAATTAGTCAGTTCCATCAAGGATGGAAACACCTACTTTTTCTGGAATTACTGAAAGAGGATTTCTTCTTTCTGCCATTCTAGGGTTTTCACCTGCAAGGCAGATAAGGAAAAACTTAGCTGAAGGAATTGAAAGAAATGAGAATCAAGAACATACTAGGTTTTTTGTTTGGGGTTTTGTTTTTGTCATTTTTGCCTTTCAGTCATTTTGTTTCAATTATTCTCCTCACCGTAAGTTAAAAACAAACATATAGGGGCTTCCCTGGTGGCGCAGTGGTTGAGAGTCCGCCTGCCGATGCAGGGGACACAGGTTCGTGCTCCGGTCCGGGAGGATCCCACGTGCCACGGAGTGGCTGGGCCCGTGAGCCATGGCCGCTGAGCTTGCGCGTCCGGAGCCTGTGCTCCGCAACGGGAGAGGCCGCTGCGGTGAGAGGCCCGCGTACCGCAAACAAACAAACAAACAAAAAACATATAAGCATATCATGAAGGAAGGAAGGAAACAGCATCAACCACATTTTTCATTTAAAACTACTTGCAGCCCAAAGCAATGCCTAAGTTCCATGTTTCTTAATGTTTTCTATTGAATGTATGAAAGACCTAACAATAATCAAACCTTCTTTACTAAGTGCGTTTTCACACACTTGTGGGTTGGTTGAAGCATAAATGCTGAAAGAAAACTTCACCTATGCTTTTAAACACAGGAACAGACCACTTGGCTGGGGAATTCTCCCAAATCCTTCACTCATTTCTAATAGAACGCTGTAGGGTCTGGGTCTTTGTCTTACGGCCGACAGCTCACCTTTTAGATTTCAATTTAGATGAATATGCTTCTGTCCTGAGGGGAAGTGTCCAGACCCATGGGAGAAATTACCATGAAAGGGGTCAAGATTAACAATCCTTCCTAGGTCATGAGAAGGTTTTTCTCATACTGAATGCATGGCCCACCTCCACTCTGGAAAGGTAATGCAAATGCCAATTTAAGCATTTATAACTGTCAAACAGCCAACCATGAGCAGCACACAGCAGATGGCAGCTCTCACCTGCACTGATGCAAGTGTGGTCCTGGTGAAGAGGTGTCCCTTGGAAGAACACGTTGACAAATTGTGTCTTCAGTATCCCCTGCCTGTCGTACTCCCACCTCCTCACAACTACCTCCAACCTCCAGTCCCTGAAGTAGGATGACAAACCAGCTGGTCAGAATTCTAATTTACTGCTACCTGGGGAGGGAACATTCTAGGACAAGAGAACATTAACATAAGACAAGGCTGAAATAAAAAGTCAATGTGTAGACACTCTACTTACCTGCTACCAATGATGAAACCTGTGTTTCCTCTCTTCTGGGTAGAGCTGTGATACTAACTTTAAATTCTTTCATCAGGCGTTACCTCTGGATCTCTAATGTTCAGAGTTTGGAGCTTTGTTTTGCTTTTTATTTTAAACACAAAGAGCATCTGTTGGCTGAAATAATCATCTATTACTGACACCCCAGTTTCCCACCTATTTTCAGCCCAAAAAGGTGTATGTGACTGTGACAGGCAGAGAGGCTCTGCTGTTCACTCTGCAGCCATCAAAGGGTTTTGGAACCACGCTTAGAGGGAGGTTGGGGAATGAGGTAAGCAGGCTGGTCTCCATGTAGAAGTGAATTGGAGGAGGTAGTGCCCCTGAAGACTGGAACTATAAAATGAGAACATTTTCCCACTTACGAGGTGGGTGTTCCTGGTTCCTGCTGTGCTCTGGATCACAATGGGAATAAAGTTGAAAAGGGTTGTGCTCTGAAGTGCTTCTGGACAGCCCATTCCCCGTGGCTCCCAATGATAAAGATGAAGGGGAAAATGAGCTGCAGGGCACACGTTGTTAGCTGCCTAAACAATATCTATTTCTCCTTCTGGCTAATGAAACCTTAATTTTGATTGGGATGAAAATATGGCCCCATCCCAGGGAATGAATTTTGATTGTGTAAATCAGTCATGACCACCCACTGCCCACTTTCCCAGACATTCTTACACTAAGGGGTAAGCCTTGTGACCCAGTCCTGGTAACGACCTATCAGGGGAAGTGAGGCAGGGGCCTTTGGGGAAAGTTTCACTTTCCTACTAAGTGAGAGAGATGTGTTTGGCACTATCTTTTTCTCCCCTTTTTCCTTCCTGCCTTGAACACAGATATGACATCATGAGTCCAGACATTTTGCTACCAAAAAAAAAAAGGCCAAGAGAATCTTAGAGATGCCAGCTCTAACTACATTGAGTCACTAAGCTAATAATGCCAGCTTGTTACATGGGGAAAGTGAGCCTGTAGTCGGGTTTCTGTTCACAGTAGAAATCGTTCCTGAGTTAAAACATCTGCTCCCCTTCTATGGCTTTGAGAACGAGGTTTCTCTTGAGGAATACCAATCCTTAAACTGTCTTTTGGTTTATTGGGGATTCACTTTATAATCTTATTTGTTCAGTTTTAAGGATTCATGTTTACATCAGGTCCACAAGAACCTGTTCTTGTGAAGGACCAACCCATAAAGAGATGACAGTGGCGTTTTACCCTCACAGCTCAAGACAAAGGAAATCAGGTTGGTCCACCTGCTTGGCTCCACCCTGGTCACACACACAAAAATGGTTTTCACAGCCAGTTAACAACATGATGGCTCAGGTACAGAAGGAAAAAGTTATTCTCCATAAAAACAAAGATTCACAGAGCTGCCAATAAGGAGAAGGTGGATCTTAAAGTCATGGTGTCACAGTAGGAAAGTTTGCGCAAGTGTAGTCTCTCATAGAGGGAAGAAAATTTGCCTAAGTGAAAGGCTGATATCTTTCAACAATTGATGAAGTTGAGGAAAGATGGTTAGCCCTCCAGGACCCAAAGATCATTCACAGGCAAACAAGCTGCTCATCTAGTTACAGGCAGTTTTGCATCAACTATCAAGTGGTCACCCAAATTCCACAGCCTCTTTGAGAGAGGTACCAGAAGAGTCAGTTGCTGTGTGCTCTAAAAAACACTGCCAGCACATAGTAAGTGCTCAATAAATATTTGATTAATATATTTTCTGACTTTAAACAGAGAGAAAGCCCCTGCAAAGTGACACTGGCCACATTCAAGCTTATATAGAAGTCAGCAGGTAGAAATGACAATTCACACAGACCACGGTAAGATGTCCTGGTTTCTGAGGAAAACCCCAGTGGAGGGCTAAAGGGGAGCCCACTTACTCTGTAAATCCAAGTCTCCTGGGCTGAACGACTTATATCCCAGCATAGAGAACTTTCTTCTGAAAGCACCAAACCACTGCCAGTAATCGTTAGAGACTCCTCATAAGATCTAAGTGGATAAAATCATTCATATTAAAATAGAAAGTTTCCTTTAAAAAATAATTTGTATTCCTTTTTAAAAAAGAGAGAGAGATTGTGAATTCCCCAAACTGATGACTGAGTTTGATGGGTCAGATAATTGGTCAGATTCTACCCCTGGGGAAACTGACAACAACAAAAATAGCTAAGATCTATTGAATGCTTACTATGCACTGGCGCTTTGAATAGGTTAGTTCATTCAATCTTCAAATTGACCCTGGGAGGTTAATTAGTATTATCGTCCCTCATTGTATAGTTAGGAAATCGAGACTTAGCAAGATTAAAAAACTTTCTTAAGATCACACAGCTGTTAAGGGTTTGGGTTCAGATTCAGCCCAGGCAGTCTAATTCCAGAGCCCACACTAACACTCCATAAAAATTATCCCTATTTTCCTATAAAATGCTAGCTACTTCCTGCAGGTTAATGTATAGTTGGGCTCCGTGGCCAGGGAGTGCCACTGGACTGTGGCCTGTGTTCGGGACAGAGAAGGAACCTCACTAAGGGCCCAAGAAACAGTCTAATGAGAGGGCTGCTCAGGGCACCCCTGCTTTTTCTCTCTCTCTGTAACCTTCCTCTCTCCTCAATCTATACTCCATACTATCTAATAATGCTGTTTAAGGAAGCACATTCATTTTACCATGGGTTTCCCTTGGTGTTTTTAGATTCTTTGGTATTTTTAGATTCATTAGGAACTCTTTTCTCTGCCTATGAGAGACCCACTTCCGAGAAGTAGTTCTCTGTCACCAAGTTACTACACAACCCAGATAGCAAGTAAATCGCAGCTGAAATTACTTGTTTCCCAGTTTGCTTTCTTGTTTTTGTCTCTTCTCTCTAGAATGTTAAATTCTATGAGAGCAAGGATCATTTCAGTCCTGGCCTAACATAGTACCTGACACACAATTGTTGTTTAATATTTATTAGGGGAATGAATGAATAAATGAACAAAAAAGCCATAGAAAACAAAGCAGTTGTATACTAGGTCTGTCACTTCAAGGTTGCACAGATAATTGACATTTTTTTCTTCTTCATTATTGGTATCATCATCGAAACAGCTGTAGATTATTAAGTTGCCTATTAAGTGCCAACACTATGTGGCATTTTACATACATTATCTCATTTACTCTTCACAAGCCACATGGCAGACACTATTATTCCTGTTTTACAGATGAGGAAACTGAGGCTCAGAGAAATTAAGTTGTTTGCCAAAGGTTTCCACCTGCCCATGAGATAGAGCTTAAATTTCTTAACATGGTTTACAACTTCAACTTCATCTTTTTTCTTGGCTCAAACTCCAATCTGATGCTGCATTGTCTATTGGTTAGAAATGTGGTATCTAGTGGCTTAAACAGAATTTTATTTTTTTCACCTAAGAAGTCTAGGTAGGAAATGCAGGGCTGCCATAATAACTCCATGATGTCAGCAAGAACCCAGGCTCCTGCTGGTTTTCCTCTTCACAGTATTCCGATATGTTGTGTTGTTACTTCATGGTCACAAATGGTAGCTGTTCTTGTAAGCATCCTATCCATTCATTCAAAGCAAGGAGGAGGAGGAAGGGCAAAAGTCTATGCCAGCCAAGTTTTCCTCCTTAATCCTGAAAACAAAAACTTTTCCAGATTCGCTTCAGCAAACTGTGCTAATATCTCATTGTCCAGAACTGTATCACATAGCCATCACTAGCTGCAAGAGAGGCCTCTATGATGGAAGGTGGAAAAGAAAAAAGAGAAATGACTCTCGGGTCAGCCAACCAGCAATGTCTGCCACTCAACCATCCAGAGCTACTTTCAAATGCACAATATGTCAGTGCTCACTCTTATTTCCAGATCCTTGCACCTGTTCTTCCTTCTCCTCTCTTCAGCTCAATGTAAATGTTTGCTCTTCTTTGAAATCTTTCCTGACGTGGAAACTCCCACCACCAAGAGTGGGTAAGTGCCTTCCTATTAGCACCTTGGACTTAGCTGCCTTTTTTCTTGTCTGTATTCTCCACTGGACCAAACTCTTTGAAGGTGGTGCCACATCTTCTTCATTGCTATATCCCTGGCATCCATCACAATGTCTGGCACAATAAACCTTTACTGAATGAATGAAGTGACAAACCAAGGAATCAGGTCATTCCAGTTCCAAAGTCCATGCTCTGTTCACTAGATAACATTGACTCCTAGGATTAAACCACCTTTCAAAAGTCCATTGCAAGCTCTCCAACCTACCCTCAGAGACACCATGGAGTTTTATTCTAATCATCATCATCATCATGATTAATATCACATTTCCCACCTGCTGTCTAACAGAAGACCCAGAAACATTCAGAGTCACCAAAAGTTAGGTGGGAGGAAAACAGAGCCTGAAAAACAGCCCAACGGAGTGTCTAGTCCCCAGTCCCCAAGAAAATTGAAAGCTGAATATAACTAATGAAAATACTTCAGAATTCAAGCAGGATGCTCTGGTCTACTTAATTGTAGCTTTAGCACTAACTGGCATTTGCTTTTCATTTTTCCATGTGTGTTTAGTAATTACTGAACATAGCTCATGTTCTGTGATTCTTTTAAAAATAATTGAATTCCAAATGCTTTGTGATGGCTCAGAGGTAATTGTTCATTTAGATGAAATATACACCTAACAACCAGAGCTTTCAGGAAGACAAGGCCCCTCAGAGGTGACTGTGAAAATGTTATGCTTACCCCGTGCAGTGTTGTTAGAAAGAAAGGAAATTTCTTGACATCTGTCGGCTAGACACCATCCCTCCATCCCTCTGGACCCAAGTGAGGGGTAAACCGGCAATACCACTGCTCCAGCCACCACAGTGACAGAATTCATTACCTTCACCTGGGAGTACAGTCTGTTTTCTTTAGCTTTTTAATTTTATCATGATAGGTCACTTCGTCTCCTTTTTTTTTAATACTTCCCCCACTCAACACACATACCTCATACATGTTAAAAGGGTCATCCACTTTTCTGTTTCAGCATATTGTTAATGAAATCTTAATAACTGTGGTGATTTTAAACATGTTCACAAGTCTTTTGACATGCCTCTTTTCAAAAAGTGGAGCCTATTTTCCTTCCCTCTGAATGTGGGCTACACTTAGAGACTCAATTCTGACAAATAGAATACAATAGAAATAATGGTGGATGACTGGAAGGCCACGTCATAAAAGGCACTGCTATCTCCTCCTCCTCCTCCATCTTTTCTTCCTTCCTTCCTTCCTCTGCTCCCCTCCATCACTTATTCTGGGAGAAGTATCCATGAGGACACTCAAGAAACTTTATGGAGAGACCCACAGAACAAGGAACTGAGGCCTCCTGTCAACAGCCATGTACGTGAGCTTGGAAGCAGATCTTCCAGCCTCTGTCAAGTCTCAGGTGACTGCAACCTTGTGAGGCACCTCGAGCCAGAAACACCCAGCTAAGCTGCTCACAAATTTCTGATCACAGAAACTGAGAAATTCAAAACGTTTGTTGTTTTAAGCCACTATTTTATTACATAGGAATAGATGACTAATACAGCTACATTAAAGAAATATTTTGGGGCTTCCCTGGTGGCGCAGTGGTTGGGAGTCCGCCTGCCGATACAGGGGACATGGGTTCATGCCCCGGTTTTGGAAGATCCCACATGCCGCAGAGCGGCTAGGCCCGTAAGCCATGGCCGTTGAGCCTGTGTGTCCGGAGCCTGTGCTCCGCAACGGGAGAGGCCACAACAGTGAGAGGCCCACGTACCGCAAAAAAAAAAAAAGAAAAGAAAAGAAATATTTTGTACAATTAATATATACCAATAGCTCATTCTCCTAATATGCTTTCCATTTTTGTATATCTTCCACATGGAAATGCTTTATATAATTGTTATTATAATGCAAATATAATTCTGACTTCTGCCATTTTCTCATGTTTTATCAGGAATATTTCCCTTATTATTATGTCTCACATAATAATATTTGAACATAATTTATTAAACCATTTCCATATATTGCACATTTCAGTGGTTTCCAGCATTTTCTACTAGAGCTTTTAGGGCAGTAAATATCTTTGAATATACAGCTTCTTGCTTCTCTTGGCTTATTTGGTTAGAATAAACTTTCTATATTTAAATTATGATAAAGATTATGAACATTTTTGTGGCTCTCATTACATATCGTCATATTTACTTTTTCAAAACGATATATCAATATCTCAGCAATGAACAGGTGTATCATCTATACTACAACAATAATTGTATTATAATCTTTTAAAGTTTTTCTAGGAGGTACAAAATTGCATCTCAAGTTTGCTTTCATTTGAATTTTTCATATCTAATGAGGTTGCATGGGTTTTTTGTATGTTTAATTACTATTTGTTTCCCCTCTTGTGAATTATCTCCTCCTGTATTTTGTGCTTATTCTAGTCTTAATGCATACTTTTTCTTATAAATTTAAAAGTAAAATTACAGATTAGAAGTATTAACCTTTTGTAATCTTTGATTAAAATGTTTTTCCAGCCAGTTGTCCAGTTTTATTAGTTTGCTTTCTCATTATACAAAAATCCATAATTTTTTACATTCAAATATATCAATACTTTTATGTTATTCTATTACTTTCTATTGCTGCAAAGCTAAGAGAGTTCACATTTTTCCTCTGATATGAACTGCTATTTTCTTCTAGTTTCTCTAGAACTTATGAAAAGGTGTTTTGTTTTGTTTTTTGTATTGTGTTTTTGTATTTACCTCAAATCCATCTGGAGTTTTAGTGTATACTGTAAATATAGATTATATTTTTGGAATTGTTTTTCAGCTTATTCATTTTTTTAATTAAAAATAGTTCACAGTAGCTTGGCTTTAAATTTTTACAATATTTCTAGGGCTCATTGGAGATCACTGAGTGTGCACCCCCCCACCCCAAAGAGTGACAAACCTAGGACCTGTGGTAGATGATGTTGATTTAAATTTCTTCCCTTTTTTCTTGATACCCACATAAGAAACAAGTGCTTCCAGAGCACTGGGCTCCTCCCCAGCCCCAGGTGGTGAGTCATGATGGCCCAAGACAATTATTTCCTTTTTCTGTGATTGTTTTAGGCTTGGACTTGTCTTGCTGTGTTGGCCAATGATATGCAAGGGGAAATCAGGGGGCAGGGGGGAGCTCTGGAAACAGCTTTTTTCTCACTGACAGAAAGAGACTTTTCCATCAAAGTGGCCACCTGTATGTGATGCCTGGAACATGTCAGGCACCTGGTAATCATGAGAGAACAGGTCACAGTACAAATACTAGAGATGGCGGAGCAGACAAATGATAAGACTTGGGTTCTAGATGATGTTGAGCCACGGAATTAATCAACTCCAGAATTGTCTACCTAAGAACATGCTCTATGAGAGAATACATATTCCTACTTTTAAGCTTCTTTTAGATGTCTTTTCTGTTATTTTCAGCTGAAGGCATCCTAATTTTAAAACCTCTTTGATATTTTCCTCCTTGCTCACTTATTTCTCTCATACCATTTAGAAACTGTAGTTCAGGTTTAAGAACCTGATTCCTGAACTGTGAAAGTGTCAAAAGCCAGTGCATATCTAGGAGAGGGTACTCCGTGAACCTCCCTCTTAGCAGGAGCCTCAGTCTTCACTGCACCAAGAGTTTGAATAACTGTTTCTCTCCCACATTCCAAATGGCTTTGTGCTCAGGGCTCTTTACCTTCTTTCTCGGATACAAGTACAAAACCCTAAGCACTTACAGCCTCCAGTTCAAGAGGGTGAGTTAGAATGAATGACAAGTGCCATTTGCTACTGCCCTTCAATGCAAATCTCTCAACATCTCTTTATCTCCAACAATACATTGAAAACTGAGCACCCTGACAAGATTTTATAGTAAGAGCCCTAAGCTGCCATGTTCTACAGACCCTATCACAGATGAACAATGGTTAGCCCTATTAACAACCATCTCAATTATTGCAAATATTCAAACAACCTGAAGCTAAATAAAAAGTTAAAATAAATCAGATGGTCTATATAAGTGGTTTTCATAGATTCTATGAGCTCCATAGAACCCTAAGGGTTCTGCAGAAATACCTCAGATGAGGGTAGGAAGAATTGAGCAAACAGAGCTTGGTTCTGGCCCCCTCTTCAAATGAAAAGCTCTGCTCTTTTAATTTGTATTACATACATATTTGTCTTGTACAGAATATTCCATTTGAAGAAAAGTCGTCTTTTTTTAAGTTCTATTTTATTTTTTAATTTAATTTAATTTAATTTTTATATAGGAGGTTCTTATTTGTTATCTACTTTAAACATATTAGTGTATATATGTCAATCTCAATCTCCCAATTTTTTTTAAGTTTTAAGATACTAGTAACACTCTTGATGTTTGGAGCCATCCAGATGTTTGCTGTCAGGCAAAAAAAAAAACAAAAGCAAAACCAAAAAACCCAATCAGATCATTAAGAGAAAGACAGGAAGAGACAGAAGATACCATCTCTATCTTCTTGTTATTTTTATTTTTCTTCTTGTTATTTTCAGCCTAATGGCTTAATGGGGGATCAACATATAGGTGTATTTTCCATATGAGAACTGAAACAGATGAGGCTTTCAGTATTGGATCCCTGTTCTGTATCAGATCTTCTCGAAGAATGTTAGAGGGGGTGGGCAGTAAGGGGAAGAAGGTGAGTTCTCATTGTTTCATTATAATATAATAACCCAACAGCACAAATTACTGGCATAGCTGTAGCCATATTGGCATGCACAGTCTATTTCTTTTTTTTTTCTTTTTTTTTTTTTTTTTTTTTTTGCGGTATGTGGGCCTCTCACTGTTGTGGCCTCTCCCGTTGCGGAGCACAGGCTCCGGATGCACAGGCCCAGCAGCCATGGCTCACGGGCCCAGCCGCTCCGCGGCATATGGGATCCTCCCAGACCGGGGCACGAACCTGTATCCCCTGCATCGGCAGGCGGACTCTTAACCACTGCGCCACCAGGGAGGCCCCCACAGTCTATTTCTATTGATTCCTGAACTTAAAGAGTCCATGACCTCATCCAAAGTATGCTTTTTAATAATTCACTTCATTTAAGGGCCCATTAAAATGTCAGAACTGTCATAAAGCTTGTAAACACTTAGTTACTTGTAATGTCTTCAAAATAATAATGCATTATTGATGAAATCTTGGTTTACAATCACTTTGCTCCCATTTGACAAAGCCAATATAGCACATGCTTTCTCCGCATCCCATCACATGTTCCTCCCTCTTCAGCTAAAATGCTTTGTTCTTAGGTCTCCCATAGTTCTTCCAAAAAGAGCTTTTTGGAATACTTTCTTGTTCTAAACTAGGAAAATTGACTTATGGGCTGATTTATTTCAAAGAAGAAACTAGCAAAATGGTTATAAAGTTGGCTGGATAAGCCACCAACCAGAGTATGCAAAAGTAAGAAGGGGTTAGACATTGAGAAATCTATTGCTAGCTGAAACGTTGGCTTCTTTGGATATATAAGGCTTTCTCCTGTAGAAATTTCTGGGAGGGTGTAATCACGAACCCTTGATTTCAGATACCTTTTCAGTGGAACATGAGCACAAAAAAACAGTATTAATTTGAGTATCAATAAAACCAGGAAAAGGAAAATACATTCTCTAAACTATGGGGATTCTCCCTAAAAATAGGGTTGTCAAATAAAATGCAAGATGCCCAGTTAAACAACAAATAATTTTTAGTAAAAATATGTTCCAAATATTGCATGGGATATACTTATACAAAAAAATTATTTGTCATTTATCTGAAATTCAAATTCAACTTGGCGTCTTGTATTTTTATTTGCTAAATCTGGCAACCTTACCTTTTAAGGCAAATTTTAATGCTTTACCTAACATTAAAATGATGGTGGTGCTAGCTCAATAGTTCCTAAACTTGGCTACACGTTAGAATTATCTGTGTTTTCCTGAGCCCACCCTTTAGAGCAGTTAAATGAGTCCCTGGAGTGGGGCCCAGACATTCTTTCAAGCTTCCCAAGCATTCTAATGGGAAGCCAGGTTTCAGAAACACTATGCTAGGGGATTTTACTGATTCCAGTGTAAAATCTCAGAGAGGCATACCATCAGTGATGTCTCGGGTCTCGTAGTAGGGGAATACATGTCTTTTTTAAAGCATATTCAACAATTTAATATAACTTTATATTTGAAAACTTAAACTTGCTTTTTATATTATAAACTACTCCCCAAATTAATAATAACAGAGTGATTTAGACCTGAAGAGCTAAGAGATAACAAAGTACAGGGCCCAGGACCTGGGGCAATTCCTAGGTGGGCAGAGTGCCTGGGATGGAGAACAGGAGGCAAGCAGGATGTAAAGAATGCACAGGTGTCCCAGGTCAGAGGCTAGAACAGACCAGAACTCAGGAAGGCAGACAACGAGTAGAAACAAGGCCAAGAATTTAGACAGAGTCGCCAGCCAGGCAACAGACGATGCACAACTGACCAAGGAATCCTGCCGATTGCAGGTTTTGGGGAGTGGCTTCAATCCCAGCACCTGGACGACCCAGGATTCACAGCTGACACAGGGATGAGCATTTGGCTAGGATGGGGTACAGAGTACAGAGAAGGGCAACTGGTGGTCTTTTATCTCAGTGCAGTGCCAGCTGACCTGCACCTGCTGTGATCTGAAATGAGTTTGACACTTAGAAGGCATAGCTTTTTGTCCTGTGTACTTTAAGCAAGTTGAGTGACGCCTCTCAACCTCAAAGTTCTTTTCTGAAAAACAGGGAGACCATAACCTTCTTCGCAGGCATGTGTGGGCAGCATTTTAAATCATAAGATATAGACAAAAGAAGTGGAATGTGGCCTACAGGTGTCTTCACTGAAACCCGTCACTTTCCTGGTAACCATCTCTACTGCCATGCACCCCATGTCCTTCCACGTCCCGGGCCTCCCCTTCTCCTCCTTGAGATTCCTCATGCTCTCACTCATGTAGGTGGCTTGTTTACAGGACAGTGGGCATACAGTGCCTGTCCCAGCACCCTGCCAGGTGGATGCTCAATGAATACTTGCTGCCTTAATCAGACCAAGAAATCTAAACAGGTGTTCCTCCCTCTAAAACACTTTTTGGTATTCCTAACACTGTATATTTTCATTTTCTCTTCAGTTTACATCAGTTTAAGCCTTGTATTTATTAGCTGTGTGACTTTAGACAAATGATTTAACTTCTCAAAACCTCAGTGTACCCATCCTGTAAAAGGGGAGCATTAGTGGTATCTAGCTTACAGGTTTGTTTTGAGAATTAATTCAGATTATGTATGAAAACTTTTACCCCAGGACCTGACACACTATATAAGTACTTCAAAAATATTTGCTATTACTAGAATGATCACCACTCACTTCAGCATTACCCCAGCAAGATTCTTGGCTCAGACGTATGCATTCCGTGCCCACCCCTAATCCAGGTACCCAGAGACAGGTTTGCCCTGAATGTTACAGCCTCACAGGAGAGGTCAGGCATTCGGAAGTCACCTATTGTTTCAAGACTCATGAAATCATAAATACCCCACAGCTCTCATTGACTACAAAATAATAAAAGTCATTCTGCATTTGCTATCTCCCCCTCATTCTTCACTTTCTGTCTTAGGTCTATCTTTTGCTGAGATTTCCACTCTCCTACTAAAATAACATCATGTTTTTATGATCTTCCCTATGCAAAAAACCTGAAACCATCCCATCCCACCCCCCAAAGGCATAAACTTAAACCTAAAGCCATATGGCACTGGAATTAAAGTCAGCATATTGTTATGTTGTATAATTCACCATCATTATAAATGACTTCTCAGTGATATTATGGTATTAACCCACTTTGCTGTGCAGTGATTCATTATAGTTCTAAGTTTTCCTTTGTAGCCCAGACAGCTGTCTTTCAAATGGAGCTCAGCTGAATTTAGCCATACAGACATGTTGGGTTGCCAGCACCATTCCCCAGCCCCACCAGCTGCCTCAAGGAAGCTGCCTGCTTCAGACCATCCACAGGGCTTCTGGCTTTTAGCAAAGAATGCTGCAACTCCGTATCCACACGATCCCATTATAATGTATGCAGGTAATCAGTTCTGTCCATCATTAAAGACCTTGACTTTGTCACTCAAATTATACTAGAAAATTTTAAGTCAGGGGCCGTTCTAATTTGTTAATTTGCAAGTTTGAGGGTAGTGAATGGGGTTCACAAGAGCGACTGTGGAATTTCCTTTAATTAATGAGAGTATGTGAATTCCCTTCCTTTCAAGGAGGGAGCTTAGTACTTAACATGCATGTCAGCATATATTCAACAACTACCTAGACAACCTTTATGTATATATAAAACACATCACATATGTAAGCATGTGTGAACTAGCCTGGCTCACACAGATGGGTGTCCTTCTGTTGAACATAAACAATTTTATGGAACATCAATATCAGACAAGGCCACTTTGTGGCCATGATGGGTGAAGACAAAAACAGGACAATTCCATATGTGTGAACACAGGTAAAACATGAACATTGTCCAATGCACAAAAAACCAAAACATCCCCCATCCCAGGTAACAAGAGTGAGTGCTCCTTCTTTCCCAATCACACTTTGCACCTCTCCTCTAGTCCGGTTAAGATACCCAATCAGAGAATTACCCCTACTTTCTGACAGCATCCAATCAGAGCAAAGCCCCGTTTCCTTAAAACCTCCCCTCACATCATCAACACAAGCCCAAATCCTATAAAGTCCTTCCAAACATCCTCTCACTGAGATGCCGCACAGTTCAACAAGCAATAGATGCAGCTTGTTCCACTGCGTGTGTGTTCCTGCTGGTCTCTGGCTAGAGGACATCAACACCACAAAATATAAGTGCTCATCCTTCCTGCCTTTTCAAATGTCATCTTCTCTTGGTGTATTTGAGGGAAAGAGGTTCATCTAGCTTCCACACCTGGGTCAATCCTGCTTCATAGACATTCTCTAGAGCCTAACTAGCACCCTTACTTCAACCTTAGGAGCTCTGAGACCATCATCTTTTGCCTTCTTTCTGAAGAATACTACAAACACAAGTCTGTGAGCAAAATAAGTATTTGTGTGAGGATTTGAAAGTAACGGAGCGCAGCATAGAACACATAACTTAAAACTGACTAATGTACATTCTCACCTCTCACCTCTTCCCCACTGCCACTCTCCTCCACCCCAATCACCCCTTAAAGAATTTTTATGTGTTCTCCTTGCTCCCTTACCTCCACGATGCCAGCTTTGTTTATGTGTTTGTCTGTTTTTCCATCCATCTGTCTTGTCCTCTGTACCCCCAAATCTCAGCCTCCAGCAGTCTCCCATATTCCTCTCTTGTTTATTTGCAGGGACCCCAAACCCTGGGCTCTCTTAACCATGGAAAGGGGTTAGGTTAGTGGCAGTGGTGGTGGTAACTTTATTACACATATCATTTTTCTCTCTTGAATGCCCTTCCCTGAGCAGAGAATGTAGCAGATGGGATGGAGCTGGGGGGAGGGGTGCACAGAGGAATCACAATTTTTATGAAGCCATCCCGAGGAGGTGTTTACATTTTCAAAACAAAAGAAAAATATTCTTCCTGGGTGAAATTCTGCTCTAATTCTACTAGAGTTAGAATTAGAATTAGAATTCTTCTAATTCAAGCTTTCTTGGTTGAGAACCTCAATGAGAAATACATTTACATGGCAGCCCAATATATACACACATACAAACATGATAGACAGATGATAGGAAGAAAGAAAGAGATGTAGAGACACTGTATCCTCACTAAAATGCTCTCTGATATTTTCTTTTTTTTTTTATTCTACTTCATTGTTTAATGATAAACTTCTACTTGGCTGCAACCTGTTATGTTGATTTCATGACCCACTAACGGATCTCAAACTGTAATTTGAACACAATCTCCTAAAGCAACCAGCATTTAACTTGACAAAATTTTCTTCCCACCACAGGTATAGAGATAGATCTTACACTGACACACACACATATGCCCACCTGAGGCATCGTCTGGCCCATGGAGTGGGTTCCTGAGCCAGAGGAGTAATTCAAGAGGGAAAAAAAAGTAAATGAACTCCTCTTCACTCTAAGTACATAAGTAGCATGGAATCACTCGACTGTGGCAGCCAAAGGTGGAGCAAGTCAAGGACCAGATCAGAGGTCACTCAGAATGTGACTGCAGTGGCCTCCAGGGACAGAAGCAGAGAATCCAGTGACCCAAGAAGTATACAAGGTGGAAAGTGGAAGAATACAATTAAACAAAATGAAGAATAACAAGACCACAACCACAAATATGGCAGCTCAAGGGAGTCAGTGTCAACACAGAGGAGGAAAAGCAGTTGATGGAAAGTACAGAGGGAGGAATGACCCCAGGAACAGAGACCAGCTGGGGACAGAGGGGTAGAAGCTACACAGGTTAAGTGGTACTTACCCTGTTTCCAGAATCAGAAACTGTGGGTCCTACGGGAAATGGATGCAGTTCTTACAAATATCAACACACCTTTCAACTATCAGCAGCTCTTCTCTGAGCCAGAAAGTCCACTTGTGGACTTTGAAGACCCCTGATATTTTTGCAGGGTGAGACCTCATTTCTATGGAAGGCAAAGCCAAATTATGATACCTTAAGCCCGGCAAGCTTGATGACAATGATGGTGATGATGGTGACAACACATTGGTTTTAGACAGAATTTGAGACATCCCATTTTGACTAGCTACTTTTCAGCACCTTTGCCCCAAGGATATACCTCTTCTCAAACAGGGGTTTGAGGTGTGCATTCATTACCTGTCTCTGAAGTTAAATTTATTTTCATTGATTTTTAAACTCAAGACAGCCTTGCTGGTATGTTTACACTGTGGTGTTTATTTTCAGAGGTAGAACTACAATAAATAGAAAATATTTTCCCTTCAGTAGAAAGGGAAATATTACACTTAGATATTTATAACTATGACCAGTTATTTTTTTTAAAACATGAACTCAAAAATACTACAATTATTATACATTGCTAGCAATAATTTTCTGAGTGTTTCTGGTATAAAGGCTGAAAGTAATATTCATGACATGAACTATACCTCAAACTTAATATGGAATAGAAATAGATTTAAATAACCAGAGCGAACTGCATACCTAAGTAGTACATGCAAATCAGTTTAACTGTTTTATGTTAGAGTTACTGTGATGGGAAATCGACACAATAAAAGTAATAAAACTACTATTTTTGAGTACCTATTTTATTCCAAGTACCATGATGGATATTTTACGTGTGTTCTCATTTAATACAATAACCCCAGGAAGTAGGTTCTACTAAGCCTATTTTGTAGATGAGGAAACCAAAGTGCAGAACAATTAAGTAATCTGCCCAAGGTCACAGAGCCGGTAAGTGGCCAAACAGGATTGAGACCTCTATTGCTTGGCACAAGTCTATACGTGTTTTGTGCTCTGACACTGTCTCCTCCATCTCAGGCTTTAGGGGGATGATATGCAGGTGCTTATTCTGGGTACAAGATTTTGCCCAGTCAGATGCCATCATCTTAGAACCTGACAGAGAATACAGAAGCAATGATTCTAGAGAGTTATGTTCGATTGTCAAGAAGTAACCAGGCTGTATACTCACTCATGTGGAATGTAAGCTGAACTCATGTGGGTTTCAGAGGGTTTCTTTTCAGAAAGCTGCGTTCTCAGCAGGAGCCTTCTACACCACTGCAGTATCTAGGGAGCCTGGTTCAGCCTGTGGGTTCAGATGGCTTTGGATGTTTTCACCAGCAGACTGCAAGCTTCTTAGAGAACATAGTGGGTAGCACAGAATGGGCCACCCACTGAGGACACTTAATAAATGCTGATTATCTGCTTAGGGTCTGTCTGGGAGGAAGAAATTTTCCTCTACCCTTCTAGGTTCTTCTGGCTGGTCCAAGAATTAAATTGACATAAGACAGATTAAGAGGAGAAAATCAAACAAAAGTTTAATAACATTTATACATGGGAGAGACCCAGGAAAACTGAGTAACTCACTAAAATAGCTGAAAGCCTCACCTTAAATACCATCTTCAGCTAAAGACTAAAGAGGATGTTGGGGGTAGTGGTTTGGGACTTGAAGGGGAGGAAGGCAATTGACGTGGAGATGGAAAAGCAAGTGTTTGGTAAATAAATGTTTGCTGGGCCTTGCAGAGACAATGGGACACAGAGAGGAATTCTAACAAACAGACTTTGCTAGGTTCCTCCCAGGCTACACACCTAGTTCATGCTGTAGTGACCTATAGTGATAGCTCCCTTTCTGGAACAGGTCTTCTATCTACAGTACATTCTTTAGGCAGTTCGGGGGAAGGTCAAAGGTTCTTCCTGAATCTTTTGGGCCTTGATTGTTTTCAGCTAGAAATAATTGGCATGCCAAAATTGGCACCACATTTTGGGGTGGCAAATTTTGTTCCCTTAGAGTTCCCTCCCAGCAGTACACTTCAGAAGGGTTGTGCCCTACAATTATTCACTCACTTTCCCCCTAATCCCTCATTCCCATAATTTCATTTTCCAAATCTCCCTTCCAGATTCCCTTAGAACTGAAAGCATCTTCCACTCGCTTCCCTAGAGGCACTTTCCAGCATTCAAACACACTTGTCCAAATGAGTGCATCAAGGTGACAAATCTGAGCTTTACTGTGGTTCTTCCTTCACAGGAGGGGACTGAGGAAAGTTCTCCATCACATCCTGCATAAATTCCTCAGCAGCAACCAGGCATTCCTCGATAGAGAAGCAAACTGGATACCTAAAGTATTACACAGTTTGACCAAGAAGACACTTGGGATCACAAAGCTATTTGTGATACTGAACTTCAATTTTAATAGCTAGTAAATCATGTTCCTTGAATTTGGAAACTACATACACTTTTTAATGGGCATTGTCCTCTCTCAGAAGGAGCTATCTCTAGTTTTTTTTGCTATAATTATGGGATATGGGAACTAATCATGATTTCTTATACAAGTGGTAAGAGTATAAAATTTTAATGGGCGAGGAGGGGAGAAACAAAATGGAGACCAATCTTCTAAATTTAACATAAATGGAACAATAAAGAGTCATGAAGGGAATTTTGATGATACAATAACTTTTATTAGCTTGATATGCTGACTGAGAAAAGAAACAGCATGCATTTTTAAAAAGTGACTTTTAAGGAAGAATAATTTATTTGCATAAAATATGATTACTTACCCTCATAAATGTTTATTTGAATTTATTGCACTATAACCAAAGCCAAGTGCATCAGCCACAGCAGGGAAACCCAATTCTGAATTGCAAAACAAACCAAAGGTGTGACTGGGAGCACATAAGCATCCCATGCTGACTTGGAGAAATTTCAGCCGTTAAAATTCTGCTGATTTTCCAGTATAAGAGGCTCTAATGAGGCTGAATCCTTTAGAAACAAGAAAAAAATTCAACTCAGACTGGGGCCCACCTCTCCCAAAAAGAACAACACCCAGAAGAGGCTGGTCAGCACCTTTCTCAGGTTCACCCGAGTTTCCAACCTGCCATCCACACTAGAATCTGTCAACTGGCAACCTGAGGCCAGTCCAGCAGCAGATACCATTTTTATAGGTTAGTATTTAAATAAGTTTAGAAGAATTTTTTTTTTTTTTTTTTTTTTTTTTTTTTTTTAGTTTAGAAGAATTAGAGCAAAGGTTACGAGGGCTGTGCTCTCCAACTCATGAGTCTCCACCACTGCTGCTCTTCTCGGGTTCCTACCTTCATTCATTTACCTACCCATCCCTGTAGGCCTGGGACTTCTGACCTACACATTTGCCTTTCAAGGACTCATGAAATACTACTCTCTTTCTATCACCAAGCTGAACACTGGAAGCCCTTTAAGGACATCAGCTCACATTGTCTTCATCCAGAAGGAGAGAGTGCAAAAAGGACCTTGACAAATGCTTTGATACTAATTTTCACATTTGAGGCTGCCCAAGGAACCACAGTAAGTGGTAGAGGGAGCCCCAAGACTTAGTCTCCCCATTTCCTAGTGCCCAGGCCTTCCAAAGATCCTAAAGCTACCTCTACTCCTAACCAACTGGATGCTTAATAAGCATTTACTGATGAAGGATGCAAGGAATGTCATGGAGGAAATGCAGAAGGATAGGCAGGTGCTAAGGGTCAGAACAGGACATCTTGAAACCATGCAATCCTGCAAAAAGAAAAATTATTTTTATACTGTTGATTTTCCATAATTGGATAACTTATTTACTTGGTATCATCAAGGAAACTCTCTTTAATACTGTGATTTTTGTTTTTAAATAAACAGGAAAGCGTGTCTTCTGATGTCACCTTGTTACTTCTACTGTTTAACCTTGTCACACAGAAAACAATACAAAAGAGGGACAGGAAAAGGGATGGAAATAAAAAGGTAGAAATACTGAACCTCCCAATGTGCCAAGCACTGGGCTTGGTGAGTTATATGTGGTATGTCATGGGATCCTCACTTCTCCTTATTTTAGAAATCAGGAAACAGGAGTCACAGAGGACCCTGGCCAAGATCACAGAGCAAGTAACAAGGTAGCTGCCCCACTTGATTTTTCAGAACTGCTGTCCAATTACCATTTCAACGTCCTGCTTCATTTTTTCGGATTATATTGCATGGCTTAAGCTTTGGCTTTTAAGGCTGAAATAAAAACACAACGTATTTACTGTGACATTTTCATTTACATGGGCAATTTCCATTTCCCCTTCACATACCTAGTTAAGGCCTTAGTGGCCCACAGTTCACTGAGTAGCCACAATTTTAAATCTGATTTCCAAAGCTGTTTCTTTAGAATGTAGTTGCAGAAGACCGAAGGGGCAGATGTCAGTATTAATGCCACTGCGTTGAGACAATTAGTGGAAATGTAGCCTAATGCAGGAGTTTTCTGAACTCTGCTGATGATGGTTTCAGTTTGCTTATTCCCTTTGGCTATAGAGGAGCCCAGTGTTAGTGAACAATTTCAGTTCCTCTCACAGAGACCTCTTCCCCCAGCTGTTCACTTCTCCATGGAGAGCACTACCAAATAGCTTGAATATAAGGGCTGATAACTGTATTCCTAGACACTATGTTATGACTGCATCGACCAAAGGAAATTGATTCTGTCTTTTTAAAAAATCATCACGAAAGTATCCTCACGGCATGAAACCTGAGAAAGAGCTAAACACCTCACACAGTGTCAAGAGGAGCATTAACAAAAAACTTGCAAGTATTTTATTTCTACATTATTTCCCTAAGCCCCCTTGTTGTCAAGACCTTTCTGGCCTTTAAGCCACAGGTAGCTTCTGGTGAAGCTTGAGACAGATGGCATTGTAGAGTTTCTGGCAACGGAGATAAATGTGTGTAATATTGAGCACCCACCTTGCAGCTTCAGAGGCTCATGACGCCCTAGCTCCTTCCCGAGGCCTCAGGAAGCGTTGCTCGCTAAACAAGAAATTTCTTGGTTAACAAGAAATCTATGCAACATTTCATGCCCAGTATTTCAGAAGTCCCCCATGAGGGATTCACACTCTGCATTTTAATTTAGTTCTACATGTTTCGTTTTTTAATAGAATGAACTGTGCGTAACAACACACTTCACGATGTGAAATGAAAAGCCTTTGATACAGTTACCTTTGTTTGTATTCATATCCACAAGGTTTTATAGAACTCCAGGAACTTGCTAGTGAACACAAATCTTCTAATAAAAGCTCTGTCCCAGAGCTGGCAGTGGTCTTCAAGAATCTGTACCCATTCCAGCATCTGACCAAAGAGGAGTAAGATTCAGAGCACTTAGCAATTTGCCTACAGTCCCACAGCAGGCAGAGGAGCCACCTTCAAACATGTCTTCAGAAGGCCGTGCTTCATGTTTGGCAACTGATTCTCAGTGTCCGCCCTAAAGACCCTGAAGAAGTGAGAAACATTGAAGATGTTGAGTGGTTCTAGGAGGTGGCCTCCTACCCCTCCTGCTCTCAATGGGTAGGACTTGAAAGCACCAGCATCCTCTGGCTGACACAGCCATTTCTCCAAGGACTTGGATGAGTTTGGCTAGTGGGTTTGGGCAAATGACACTTCTTGAGAGAAGGTTTTGCTGTTCGACCAGTCAGGAACATAATTTGCCTCTATCCACAAACCTAGGAAATTACAAAAGTCTGGCATTCAACTCAGTTTCTTTTCCTTTGTGATGTTCATCAAGTCATCTACAATCAGAAAATCATTGCTATTTCTCCCCATTACATTACTCTAAAAGCTAAAGAGATTGCAAATGGGGCTGAAAAGACTCCAAACCTTCTTTCTGTTTTCTAGGTCCTAATCATTCTTCAAGATCCAGCCCCACTGAATCTTCACAAAGTCTTCCCCAGCCACGCACAGCCCACTGAATTACCATGGATGTTAGCTGCAGTATCGTATACTGTTCAGGTCTCTTACCTGGTTTCTGTAAAAAACTGAGAGTTAAAACAAAGAATAAATATGGAGGCCAAAACATCAGCTTTATTACCAAGTGATTTTTCTAGGACTAACCCCTAGATTTATACAGGCAGACTTGCCCCAATCTCAGGCAGCCCTGGACCAGGGCAAGGGATAAATATGTGCCCAGGTGAAAAACATACTTTGGGGATGGAGTGAATAAAAGGGAGAGAGAAGCCTGGATTGTGCTCAGGAAAATTTCTCCTCAAAAAAGCCAGAGATGGGAAAAAAATTGTTCTCCTCTAGCATGTAGTTCTGCATTAAATTTCTCCATGCATATTAGCTCTGTACCTTTACCTGGATTTTTAAGCTTCTTCAGGACAAGAGTCATGTCTTACATGTCTTGTGTCCCTCACAGAAGCAAATACAATGAGAGGTAAATAAGGAATATTTAATAAATATTTGTCTTCGAAAAGACTGATAGTAAGAACAGGGACTATAGAAGTTAACTCTTCACATCTGTAAAAAACAACTAAGCCTTAGAAATTCTAATCTGCTTCATCAGTAGTTTGGCCAATGTGCACCTGGGTCCCAAGTCAAGTACTCATATCCAAAAGACCTGACATAAAACCATGCAACCTTATTCTCTATGGTAACAAAGAAAAACACCTCTATTTCATTATTTAGAACACATTATCACCTAAAGACCTTGAGCATAATTTGGCATAAGTTCATTTTTCACACACTCAGGACCTAAATGTCTATTCCCCCTTAATGAAATATCTATAGAAAATATTGCAAGATTTGGTTGAGAAAAAAAAAAGAAATACATATGAAATTGTAAGAAATAAGAGCTGGAAACAACCTCTTAAGGTGCAAACACAGGTAGGTTATACCTAAATTCCTCCAAGTTGGTCAATGAAAACCTAGCAGTTATGTCATAATCAGAATGAAGAAAAGCTATACTCTGAAGAAATGCCCTACTAGCACACCAAGCGAACTGTGGGTATAAAGTTCCTGAGCATTTACACACCATCTGCCTAGATATTAAAAATGCAGTTCTAGGGCTTCCCTGGTGGCGCAGTGGTTGGGAGTTCGCCTGCCGATGCAGGGGACACGGGTTCGTGCCCCGATCCCGGAAGATCCCACATGCCGCAGAGCGGCTGGGCCCGCGAGCCGTGGCCGCGGAGCCTGTGTGTCCGGAGCCTGTGCTCCGCAACGGGAGAGGCCACAGCAGTGAGAGGCCCGCGTACAGCAAAAAAAAAAAAAAAAAAAAAAAAAATGCAGTTCTAGGCGTAAAGAGAAGCATAACAAATTAAAGAAACTTCTAAACTGGAATGTCCTGAAATTCAAGCTCTAAAAGTTCCCCCAAAAGGGAGCTGATGGGCTTCCCTGGTGGCACAGTGGTTGAGAGTCCACCTGCCAATGCAGGGGACACGGGTTCGTGCCCCAGTCTGGGAAGATCCCACATGCTGCGGAGCGGCTAGGCCCGTGAGCCATGGCCGCTGGGCCTGCGCATCCAGAGCCTGTGCTCCACAACGGGAAAGGCCACAACAGTGAGAGGCCCGTGTACTGCAAAAAAAGAAAAAAAAAAAAAGGGAACTGACAAGGTGAAGACTTTTTTCTGAACAAACACAGATTTCAAGAGCAATAGTGAAGCAGTCACGTATATATTAGTCAGTGTCCTCTCCCAGGAAGGGGTAATTTTTGAGGATTCCTGGAAGAAAAAATAAGTGAAACCTGGAGACATATGTCTACATTGATCCATATCAAACCAAGAAACTATCTTCTCTGAGAGAAAATCTGCAATTCTTTACCAGCATCAACCAGAAACAATTGATGGAAACTCTCTGTAATAGCTTTATACCAACCGTGTTGGGGTTCTGTTACCTCTAGTGGCACTTCTGAGGAACACCTGAGAAAGTGGCCTTCCTAGACAGGGGTTAACTATAAAGTGCTCACTGGCAAGTCATCCTTAGGAGGTGATAAAGTAGAAAGCATGGAAACACCTTCATAGTCTGCCTCCAAGACAAGTCATCAAAGCCTACCCAAACCTTTCCAGTTGCTTTCTAAACTGCTCAAAAAATTATTCCTCTTACTAATGAAGCCATTTAGTCATTTCATTTAATAGACACTTACATAGTCCTTACTCTGTGTCAAGCAAGGTTCTAAGTGCTTTAATCGTCTTAACAAGCCTGTTAGATGATGCTTTCATTATCCCTATTGTGTAAATGAGGATACTGGGCACAGAGAGACTAAGTAACTTGCCTAAGGTCACACAGCTCATAAGTGATCTGAATGCATATTGTTCAGGCTCTTAAGTCCATGCTGCTCTGCAAAAGTGTAAAACCCAATAACCCTCTTTGGTCATGATCATCATGGACATGCTCTAGTTAACACTCATCGAGACTGCTGATGTAAAATGTCTGTATATGTATTGTCAAAAAAGGATTATACAGAAAATATAACATTAATGTCTGTGCTGTCAGCATACAGAACATATTTAAATATGTTAAAGTCCCTTCTCCAAGTAACTTAGACATAAACCTGTAGGACAGTGGTTCTCAAACTATAATAAGAACCAAAATCACCTGGAAGGTTTGCTAAAACTCAAATGGCTGGGCCCCACTCCCAGGTGCTGCTGCTGAAGGGAACCTGTATCGGTCAGCTAAGCCTGCCATGACATAATGCCATAGACTGGGTGACTTAAATGACAGAGATTTATTTTTCTCACAGTTCTGGAGAGTCGAAGTTCAAGATCAAGTTGTTGGCAAGTTTGGTGTCTCCTGAGGCCTATTTGGCTTGCAGATGGCCACCTTCCTGCTATGTCCTCACACAGCCTTTCCTCTGTGTGTGTGCATCCCTGGTGTGTCTCTCTCCTCTTATAAGGGAACCAGTCATACTGTATTAGGGCCTTACTAGGGGCCTAAGTTTAACTCAGTCACCTCTTTGAAGGCCCTATCTCCAAATGCAGCCACATGGATTAGGGCCTACCCATATGATCTCATTTAATATTATCTCTTTAAAGGCTCCATCTCCAAATACAGTTACATTCTGAGGGACTAGCAGTTGGGACTTCAACATATGAATTTTGGGAGGGGACACAATTCAGCCCATAATCGTGTCACATTTTGAGAACCACTGGTCTAGAGAATGCAACAAGCACATGTGAAGGGCATGTCTCAGCCAGGAACCCTAAAAGGGCAACCACCCATGTGTGCCAACAAATTGAATGTGTTTATTTGAATCTGTTGTCATTAATGAGCATCATTTATACCTCTTACTCCAAGCCCTGCTGTGCTGGCCACCATAGGGCTTTCAGACCTCACTAGCTGTCTCAGATCTGGAGCCTTGAAGATGCCTCCAGATGTTGACTATAATCCTTTCTCTATCCTTTCTCTAAACTTTGGGGCTCATAACCATAAAGCCAAGAAAACTAATACCTCCATGTATTTACCCATGCAGTCCAAGAATCAAGCCATTTCTGATAAAAATAAGATTCCTTCCTAAGAGTAAAACTATAATTCTAAATAAAAATAGATCAGAGTAGATGTGTAAAAGTCATCTTAAAGAGAAAAATAGCTCACCATCTTAGTCCTTTTAGGCTGCTATAACAAAAATACCATAAACTGGGTAACTTAAAAACAACAGAAATTTCTCACAGTTCTGAAGGTAGGGAAGTCCAAGATCAAGGTGCCAGCAGATTTGGTGTCTGATAAGGGCCTACTTCCTCAAAGATGCTGTCTTCTCACTGTGACTTAACATGGCATAAGGGGCAAGGGACCTCTCTGTGGTCTCTTTGTTAAAGGCACTAATCTCACTTATGAGGGCTCCACCCTCATGACCTAAACATCTCCCAAAGTCCCCACCTCCTAACACCATCACCTTGGGGGTTAGGATTCAACACAGGAATTTAGGAAGGACATAAACATTCAGCCCATATGGTCACATACTTAAACAGACTTATAAGTCTTGATTTTCATCAGATTGAAGCTATTTAGACAACTAAAACACAGTGAGTCTGAAAGAAGGTAAATTGGTTTTAGAAACTTGGGGGAGAAGGGACTCCCGGCAGCCAATAGTGTGGACCCATTTGAGCAGCATCCAGGGACCAGTGAATACTTGGTCAGTCCAACATGAATACTAATCCACTTGTTGTGTTATCTCTTTTCTGGAAACATATGCACTGGGACATGCCAACAGAGCTAGTGACATGAAATATTTGAGCCATATTAAGTCCCCTAGTCTTGCTTCCATGGTCACCAAGCAGCCTTCTGATAATTTCATTTCTCATGCACATAACATGTCTCCAGGGAAAGCACACCTGGTCAGGCCAACCAGGAATTTCTGGTCCCATGGCAATTACATTTCTTATAGTAAATTATTAAGCAGGCACCTTGACTTTATACATCAGCCTGTTGAGAGCTTTTTTCATACAAGGAATCTCCCATAAGTCCAGTCAATTCAGGAACATGAATAAGATCTCAGCTTCTGAATTTTGGAGCCCAAAGAGCCAGACTCTGATTCCTCCAAGTATATGCTATCTTGTGGAGTCGCCTAGTGACCAGTCATCTAGTTGTGCAGCACACTGGATGGATGACCTTGACAAGATAACTGACACACTCTGTGATTGAGCGATAGGATCACACTTAAAGAACAAGTGAAGCATAGAGCCAAAAGGACAGACTTTGGAGTTAGTCAAACTTGTGGTTAAATCCTGGCCCTACAACTTACTAGCTTTGTTATTTAATCTCTGACTCTCAGTTTTCTCACTTGTAAAACAGGAGAAATGCCTTTATTATAAATCATTGGTTCTAAAGGTGTAGACCCTGAATGTCTTAGTCTGTTCAGGCTGCTATAACAGAGTTCTATAGACTAGGTGGCTTATAAACAACAGCAATTTATTTCTCACAGTTCTGTAGGCTGGGAAGTCCAAGACCAAGGCACTCACAAATTTGGTGACTGGTGAAGACCCACTTCCTAATCCATAGATAGCCATCTTTCCACTGTGTCTTCACATGGCAAAAGGGACGAGGAAGCTCTCTTGGGCCTCTTTTATATGGACACTAAGCCTACTCTTTTATATGGGCACTAATCCTTTTATATGGGCACTGATCCTAATCTTCATGACCTAATCATCTCTCAAAGGACTCACCTCCTAATACCATCATATAGGGGATTAGGATTTTAACATATGAATATTGGGTGGACACAAACATTCAGTCTATAGCACTGGACCAGCAGCATCAACATTTTTAAGAATTTGTTAGAAATGCAACTTCTTGAATCCTGAACCAGTTGTACTGAATCAGAAATTCTGAAGATTGAGCCCAGAAATCTGTGTTTTAACAAGCTTTCCAGAGGATTCTGATGCTCACTAAAGCTTGAGAAGTATTGATATAGGTTACTGTGAAGATTAGAAATCATGTATACAAAGTATCTAGTACAGTACCTAGCACAAAAGTAGATACTCAAGACATTTTTGTGGCAATTATTGTTACTAGCACAGGAAATATGGAGAATGAAGGAGTCTCCCAAGACCTCACCAGCCTAGTAACAATTAATTTGATTTCTTATTTTAGATATATAGTCAAGATCCTGTATCTGTTCAATTTTGATAGATTTTCCTTCTTTACTCAGCAACATAGATACTTTTTCATAGGCTGTATAGTCTTGAAATTACCATGGTTGCCCAGTATTTCATCAGGTGGACATGCATAATTTATGTAATTATTTCCTTAGTTTTGATCAATTACGCTGCTTCTAATTTTTCAAGAGACATCTTTGGCATAAAACTTATTCCTTTCCTTTGGAACATTTCAAACTCCTAAACAGAAGAATGTAACGTCCCCGAGGATGAATTTGTGTGAGTGTTCTTATGAATGATCTAGAAACAAATTGTTATGCCAGTGTTTACACTGGACTGTACCCAACTAGAAATGGTATCCCTTGGTATTTTATTAAGCAGAAAAATTGTTAGTACTGTTAGAAATTTTTTTAATTACCACCAAGTTTGAGTATTTATATTTACTAAAACGTGATGTGACTATATAACCTGTTATTTGAATAATTCACAGAAATTCACAATTATTCTTCACTGTAAATCTATACAAATGATGATTTCTTTTAAATCTGAAGAACTGTAATTCTGAGTTGGTTAAAAACTGATGGACTTCTGTATCCTTTTATGTGAGCAAACATGTAAATAAACAAAATTGAAAACAGATTCCTTTTACAGTCTGGTGTTTAAATATTTAGATACCTGGTGAATTTTACTATTGATAAATAATTCTAAATCCTGCCTTGTGTTAAACTGATGTATGCAATATATGAACAAAATTGAAAACAATATAACATTAATATTCATATTATCAGTAAGGACAACTGTGTAGTATGAAAAAAATTAAAACATGATATTTAGCTGCAGTGTAATGGATTTAAACATGTAAAGAACTGAGATATTCATATCTGATTCTGAATTACTATGCTGAGAATATATATAAGCTGAAAGATTAGTGTTGTTTTGTTGCTGTTGTTATCACTACCAGTAAGAAAGCTACTGTGTTTGGGAATGTGGTTTGATGTAATTATAATGGGACATATACTTATTCCTAGTTGTCGTTTTGCTAAGATCCTGGAATTGTACATCTTGTTTATCCTTATGAAAAGGAGGGATCTTGAATTTTTCATTTTTATTAAAATTGGAAATTCAACTTTCAGACCAAGAACTATGAACTTCAGTTCCAAACTAATAAATTGCAGAACATATAAAAACCCAGTAAAATAAAGAGAAATATTATGAGCTGCAATGAGAAACCTCAACCAGGTTTCTAGAAACAAAATCAATTTATAAAAACCATTACACACTTTACAAGAAAGTATTTATGAATTATCAACCTAAGAAAGAACATATAAAACCTTTATAGAAAATATTTTAAGACTGTAATTATAGGATATAAAGGATATGAATAAATTGGGGAGCTCAACCATGTTCATGGATGTGATAGCAACATAGTAAAGATGCCAATTTTCTCCAAATTAACTTCCAGACTTAGTATAATCCCAAACAAAACTTCCAGTTTGAGGAACTTGATATATTTATTCCAAATTTTTACAGCAAAATAAAAGAACATAGATAACCAAGTCAACTTGGTTGGACTCACTCTACCAGATATTAACACATATCACAAAACCTTAGTATTAAAAATAATATGGTGCTCACTGAGAAAGAAAAACATAGATAAACAATAGAATAGAGCTCAGAGATACACATACATGTGCATACGCACAACACACACAAAGACACTTGATTCGTGATAAAGATGGGTACCACAAAGCACAGATTATTTAGCAGATGTTGTGCAGACCTCTCACTACCTCAACTGTTACCACCCTGTCAAAACCACCACAGTCCTTCATCTTGATTCCCAAAAAAGACTCCTATCTTGTTTCCTTTTCCTTTGATAAGCTTCAGTCTATTTAACAGTGATCCTGTCAAAACATAATCAAATCATGCTTACACTTTTATTTTTCCAGCTTTATTGGGATAAAATTTGACATAAAACATTATATAGGTTTAAGGTGTATAGGGTTGATCCAATACACTTATATATTATAAAATGATTACTATCATAGAGTTCATGCTTGTGTTTTTAAAATATGAACTACTTATATGAAGACACAAAGACTTTCTCTGGTCCCATCAGATTAGGCAGAGAATAATAGCTAGTAATTATTGCACACTTTCTATTGTTAGGCACTATATGATTTACACATAATCTTCACTTAAGATTACACATATCACTTGAGATTCCACATAATCAATCACTTAATCTTCACAACAAACCTGTGAAATAGGCACTATTAATCCCCTCATTTCAAAGAGTCATGGAGTTGAAGTGGTTTACCAAAGGTCACAAGTTACCTCTCTGTGTACAGACAGAGCTGAGATTTGAATCCTGGAATTCCAGCTCCAGAATATTTGAGCAAGGTCTGCAGCACAGAAAGATTTGTTTCCTAAGACTTTTAGATCCTCCACATAGTTTTAATTAATTAGAAAATTAAGTCATGATGTTCATAATTGATTTTACAGGTATTATTCAATTAAATGGTAGGAAGGAATTATTACAAAATTCATTACAAAATCCAGCATGTTGCCTGACCCAGCTTTCTGATATCTGCCTGGGTTCTGCCGCACTGCTCTTTACATTATTCTCCTCTGCAGCAGGCATGAGAGACCTTTCCTTGGTTCCTCCATCTGCCATGAGGGGTCAGACTGACAAGGAGGCCTGCATATTCCAGGGCTGTCCAACACCTGGCTGTTGATGCAGCAGCACAGGTGTGGAGGTGGGACAACACATCACTTGGTTTTGCTGGAGCAGAGAAAGGCTGGAAAGGGAGGCTACCATGGACAATAGAGTGACATGGGCTGAAGGGATTCAGTTTGCAGGACTCAGTTTGCAGTAACCTGAAAGTCACTAAAAAAGCAAGAAGAGTAGTGCAAAGTGCAGGAGAGATGGCAGAATGTGTGTGTGTGAAAGAGAGAGACAGAGAGAGAACACTGAATGTGTCAAGACTCTCCTCTGTGTTGAACAAACTATGTATTTAGACAGGCCCTGCCCGGAGCACCTCAATTATCTAAATTAGCTAAGAAATTGGAGACATTAACTCAACCTTAAAGGCAAATACTGACCTGTGTGGCCATGACCTAAAGAAAAGACATAATTAAATTCTAAACATGAAAAACTGAATGCATCATTCAACTTTTGGGTTGAGGCTTTGAAGAGTCTGGTAGGCAGGAAGGGAACTGATGCTATATTTGTTACTGATAACCAATATTATTTCTTTTATTCCAGTTTTACTGAGAATATAACTGACACATAACACTGTATAAGTTTAAGACATACAACATAATGATTTGATATATGTATATACTGTGAAATGATCACCACAATAAGTCCAGTCAACATCCATCACCTCAAATAAACACAATTTTTTTTCTTGTGATTAAACTTTTAAGATCTATTCACTTATCAACTTCCAAATATATAATACAGTATTGTCAACTATAGTCACCTATAGTCACCATGGTAGATATTACATACCCAGAATTTATCTTATAACTGGAAGTTTGTACCTTTTGACCACCTTCACCCATTTCTCCCACTCCCTGACCCCCTATGACAACTGACAATATTTCATTTGAAATTTAGCAAGCATGTATCAAGAGCCTTCTAGGTTTATTACAGATAATATTAATTGAATATTCAATACATGTGCCAGACACTGAGCTATCTACTTGACCTGAATTATCTCATTTGACCTTACTATAACCCTGTGGAATAAGGAATTACTATCTTCATTTTATAGATGGGGAAATTGAGACTCACCTAGATTCCCAAAAAAGCCTTCTATCTGGTCTTCCCGCATTTTCTTTTGATGCTCTTCAGTCTATTTAACAGTGATCCTGTTAAAACATAGTCAAATCATGATATCAAAGAGAAGAATAAGGATTTTAATTCAAGCCCAATTCCAAAACCTGGGCCTTTTAGTAGTGAAAGATTTGTTCATTTGAAAAAATTAAGTACAAAAGATAATAGAGTAATTAAGAATAAAAGAGTGGGACTACCCTGGTGGCACAGTGGTTAAGAATCTGCCTGCCAGTCCGTCTTCTCCAGGATTACCCAGGGTCTTGGTGCTCTAACCAGGTGTCAGGCATGAGCCTCTGAGGTGGGAGAGCTGAATTCAGGACATTGGTCCCCCAGAGATTTCCTGGACCCTCGTAATATCAACTGGTGAGCGCTCTCCCAGAGATCTCCATCTCAAAGCTAAGACCCACCTCCAGTCAATGACTGCAAGCTCCATTGCTGGACACCCCATGCCAAACAACTAGCAAGACAGGAACACAACCCCACCCATTAGCAGAGAGACTGCCTAAAATCATAATAAGTTCACATACACCCCAAAGCACACCACTGGATATGGTGCTGCTCACCAGAAAGACAAGATCCAGCCTCATCCATAAGAACAAAGGCACCAGTCCCCTCCACCAAGAAACCTAAACAACCCACTCAACCAACATTAGCCACTAGGGGTAGACACCAAAAACAATGGGAACTATGAACCTGCAACCTGTGAAAAGGAAACCCCAAACACAGTAAGTTAAGCAAAATGAGAAGACAGAAATACACAGCAGATGAAGGAGCAAGGTAAAGACTCACCAGCAAACAAATGAAGAGGAAATAGGAGGTCTACCTGAAAAAGAATTCAGAGTAATGATAGTAAAGATGATCCAAAATCTTGGAAATAGAATGGAGAAAATACAAAAAAAATTAACAAGGACTTAGAAAAACTAAAGAGCAAACAAACAATGATGGACAACACAATAAATGAAATTCAGAATTCTCTAGAAGGAATCAATATCAGAATGACTGAGGCAGAAGAACAGATAAGTGACCTGGAAGATAAAATAGTGGAAATAACTACCACAGAGAAGAATAAAGAAAAATGAAAAGAATTGAGGACAGTCTCAGAGACCTCTGGGAGAACATTAAACACACCAACATTCGAATAATAGGGGTCCCAGAAGAAGAAGAGAAAAAGAAAGGGACTGAGAAAATATGTGAAGAGATTATAGTTGAAAACTTCCCTGGAAAGAAAATAGTCAATCAAGTCCAGGAAGCACAGAGAGTCCCATACAAGATAAATTCAAGGAGAAACATGCCAACACAAATATTAATCAAACTATCAAAAATTAAATACAAAGAAAAAATAAAAGCAGCAAGGGAAAAGCAACAAATAACACACAAGGGAATCCCCATAAGGTTAACAGCTGATCGTTCAGCAGAAACTCTGCAAGCCAGAAGGGAGTGGCAGGACATTCTTAAAGTGATGAAAGGCAAAAACCTACAACCAAGATTACTCTACCAAGCAAGGATCTCATTCAGATTTGACAAAAAAATTAAAACCTTTACAGACAAGCAAAAGCTAAGAGAACTCAGCACCACCAAACCAGCTTTACAACAAATGCTAAAGGAACTTCTCTAGGCAGGAAGCACAAGAGAAGGAAAAGATCTACAATAACAAACCCAAAACAATTAAGCAAATGGTAATAGGAACATACATACCGATAATTACGTTAAATGTAAGTGGATTACATGCTCCAACCAAAAGACATAGACTAACTGAATGGATACAAAAACAAGACCCATATATATATACAGTCTACAACAGACCCACTTCAGACCTAGAGACATGTACAGACGGAAAGTGAGGAGTTGGAAAAAGATATTCCATGCAAATGGAAATCAAAAGAAAGCTTGAGTAGCAATTCTCATATCAGACAGAATAGACTTTATTTATTTATTTATTTTTAATTTTTTTCGGTATGCGGGCCTCTCACTGCTGTGGCCTCTCCCGTTGCGGAGCACAGGCTCCGGACGCGCAGGCTCAGCGGCCATGGCTCACGGGCCCAGCCGCTCCGCGGCATGTGGAATCTTCCCGGACCGGGACATGAACCCGTGTCCCCTGCATCGGCAGGCGGACTCTCAACCACTGAGCCACCAGGGAAGCCCAAGAATAGACTTTAAAATAAAGACTATTACAAGAGACAAAGAAGGACACTACATAATGATCAAGGGATCAACCAAGAAGAAGATATAACAATTGTAAATATTTATGCACCCAATATAGGAGCACCTCAATACATAAGGCAAATACTACGAGCCATAAAAGGGGAAACTGACAGTAACACAATAATTGTAGGGGACTTTAAAACCCCACTTTCACCAATGGACAGATCAACCAAAATGAAAATATATAAGGAAAAACAAGCTTTAAATGATACATTAAACAAGATGGACTTAATAGATATTTATAGGACATTCCAGCCAAAAACAACAGAATATACATTCTTCTCAAGTGCTCATGGAACATTCTCCAGGATAGATCATATCTTGGGTCACAAATCAAGCCTTAGTAAATTTAAGAAAATTGAAATCATATCAAGAATCTCTTCCAACCACACAGTATAAGACTAGATATCAATTACAGGGAAAAAAACAGTAAAAAATACAAACACATGGAGGATAAACAATACACTACTAGGTAACCAAGAGATCACTGAAGAAATCAAAGAGGAAATTAAAAAATACCTAGAAACAAATGACAATGAAACCACAATAGCCAAAAACCTATGGGATGTAGCAAAAGCAGTTCTAAGAGGGAAGTTTATATCAATACAATCCTACTCAAGAAACCAGAAACATCTCAAATAAACAACCTAGCCTTACACCTAAAGCAATCAGAGAAAGAAGAAAAAAAAAACCCTAAGTTAGAAGAAGGAAAAAAAATCATAAACATCAGATCAGAAATAAATGAAAAAGAAATGAAGGAAATGATAGCAAAGATCAATAAAACTAAAAGCTGGTTCTTTGAGAAGATAAATAAAATTGGTAAACCATTAGTCAGACTCATCAAGAAAAAAGGGAGAAGACTCAAATCAATAGAATTAGAAATGAAAAAGGAGAAGTAATAACTGACACTGCAGAAATACAAAGGATCATGAGAAATTACTAAAAGCAACTATATGCCAATAAAATGGACAACCTGGAAGAAATGGACAAATTCTTAGAAAGCACAACCTTCCAAGACTGAACCAGGAAGAAATAGAAAATATAAACAGACCAATCACAAGCACTGAAATTGAGACTGTGATTAAAAATTTTCCAACAAACAAAAGCCCAGGGCCAGATGGCTTCACAGGTGAATTCTCTCAAACATTTAGAGATGAGCTAACACCTATCTTTCTCAAACTCTTCCAAAATATAGCAGAGGGAAGAACACCCCCAAACTCATTCTACAAGGCCACCATCACCCTGATAGCAAAACCAGACAAAGATGTCACAAAAAAAGAAAACTATAGGCCAATATCACTGATGAACATAGATGCAAAAATCCTCAACAAAATACTAGTAAACAAAATCCAACAGCACATTAAAAGGATCATACACTATGATCAAGTGGGATTTATTCCAGGAATGCAAGGATTCTTCAATATATGCAAATCAATCAATGTGATACACCATATTAACAAACTGAAGGATAAAAACCATATGATAATCTCAATAAATGTAGAAAAAGCTTTTGACAAAATTCAACACCCATTTATCATAAAAACCCTCCAGAGAGTAGGCATAGTGGGAACTTAGCTCAACATAATAAAGGTCATTAATGACAAACCCACAGCCAACATCATTCTCAGTGGTTAAAAACTGAAACCATTTCCACTAAGATCAGGAACAAGACAGGGTTGCCTAATCTCACCACTATTATTCAACATAGTTTTGGAAGTTTTAGCCACAGCAATCAGAGATGAAAAAGAAAAGGAACCCAATTTGGAAAAGAAGAAGCAAAACTGTAACTGTTTGCAGATGACATGATACGATACATAGAGAATCCTAAAGATGCTACCAGAAAACTACTAGAGCTCATCAATGAATTTGGTAAAGTAGCAGGATACAAAATTAATGCACAGAAATCTCTTGCATTCTTATACACTAATGATGAAAAATCTGAAAGGGAAATTAAGAAAACACTCCCATTTACTATTGCAACAAAATGAATAAAATACCTAGGAATAAATCTACCTAAGGAGACAAAAGACCTGTACGTAGAAAAGTATAAGACACTGATGAAAGAAATTAAAGATGATACAAATAGATGGAGAGATATACCATGTTCTTGGATTGGAAGATCAACATTGTGAAAATGACTAAATTACACAAAGCAATTTACAGATTCAATGCAATCCCTATCAAACTACCAATGGCATTTCTCACAAAACTAGAATAAAACATTTCACAATTTGTATGGAAACACAAAAGACCCCTAACGGCCAAAGCAATCTTGAGAAAGAAAAACGAAACTGGAGCAATCAGGCTCCCTGACTTCAGACTATACTACAAAGCTACAGTAATCAAGACAGTATGATACTGGCAGAAAAACAGAAATATAGATCAATGGAACAGGATAGAAAGCCCAGAGATAAACCCATACACGTATGGTCACTCTATCTATGATAAAGGAGGCAAGAATATACAATGGAGAAAAGACAGCCTCTTCAGTAAGTGATGATGGAAAGACTGGACAGCTACATGTAAAAGAATGAAATTAGAACACTCCCTAATACCACACACAAAAATAAACTCAAAATGGATTAAAGACCTAAATGTAAGGCCGGACACTATAAAACTCTCAGAGGAAAACATAGGCAGAATACTCTATGACATAAATCACAGCAAGATCCTTTTTGACCCACCTCCTAGAGAAATGGAAATAAAAACAAAAATAAACACATGGGACCTAATGAAACTTAAAAACTTTTGCACAGCAAACGAAACCATAAACAAGACAAAAAGACAACCCTCAGAATGGGAGAAAATATTTGAAAATGAAGCAACGGACAAAGTTTTAATCTCCAGAATATACAAGCAGCTCATGCAACTCAATATCCAAAAAACAAACAACCCAATTCAAAAGTGGGCAGAAGACCTAAATAGACATTTCTCCAAAGAAGATATACAGATTGCCAACAAACACATGAAAGGATGCTCAACATCACTAATCCTTAGAGAAATACAAATCAAAACTACAATGAGGTATTACCTCACACCCGTCAGAATGTCCATCATCAAAGAGTCTACAAACAATAAATGCTGGAGAGGTTGTGGAGAAAAAGGAACTCTCTTGCACTGTTGATGGGAATGTAAATTGATACAGCCACTATAGAGGACAGTATGGAGGTTCCTTAAAAAACTAAAAATAGAACTATATGACCCAGCAATCCCACTATTGGGCATATACCCTGAGAAAACCATATTTCAAAAAGAGTCATGTACCACAATGTTCATTGCAGCTCTATTTACAATAGCCAGGACATGGAAGCAACCTAAGTGTCCATCGACAGATGAATGGATAAAGAAGATGTGGCACATATATACAATGGAATATTACTCAGTCATAAAAAGAAGGAAAACTGAGTTATTTGTAGTGAGGTGGATGGACCTAGAGTCAGTGATACAGAGTGAAGTAATTCAGAAAGAGAGAAACAAATACTGTATGCTAACACATATATATGGAATCTAAAAAAAAAAAAAGTTCTGAAGAACCTAGGGGCAGGACTGGAATAAGGACGTGGACGTAGAGAATGGACCTGAGGACATGGGGAGGAGGAAGGGTAAACTGGGACGAAGTGAGAGAGTGGCATGGACATATATACACTACCAAATGTAAAATAGATAGCTAGGGGGAAACAGCCGCATAGTACAGGGAGATCCGCTCAGTGCTTTGTGACGGACCACCTAGAGAGGTGGGATAGGGAGGGTGGGAGGGAGATGCAAGAGGGAGGGGATATGGGGATATATGTATACGTATAGCTGATTCACTTTGTGATACAGCAGAAACTAACACACCATTGTAAAGCAATTATACTCCAATAAAGATGATAAAAAAAAAAAAGAAAGATACTCACTACGAGGACAGACAGACAAGGAAAAACATCAGCAACTCTGCAAGGTAAGTTGAAAGAAGAATGGAGTCAGTGGGTAAGGGAAAGCTTTCTGGGGGAGACAACCCTTAGGCTAATGGCTTGAAAATTCATGGCAGCCATGTACAGAGGGGAGAGCATTCTACAGTGAGGAAACAGTATCTGCAAAGCCATGGAGGAAGGGAAGAACCTGCTGTATCCAAGAATATAACAACCGGCTCTAACTGGTTGGAACAGAGGCTTCTTAAGACAGACAAGTGACTAAGAAGGGGGAGTGGCAACCAGATCTTGAAGGCCTTATATTCTGCACTATGGAACTACTTGTCCAGGGGTCCCAGGGATTCATTTGAGGATTGTAAGCAGGTGTGTGCCAGAATCATATCTGCACTCTAGGGTGCAGATATAAGGTGAAGAGGGAAGGGCTGAAATAGAGGCAGGACTGTTAGCAATGAGAACAGTTTGAAGGCTACTGCAATATTGCTGAGAGCCTACACCAAGGCAGTATCAGAAGTGCCAGAAGAAGGAACTACATATAGGAGAAACCTGGACTAGGGAATCAATAGAACTGATGGTCTTTTTGAAGGATACTGTTGGGTCTGAAGCGTTTATAAATAGCATTCCCTTTTCCAAGCCTGAGTTCAGAACCTGTTAAGACATAAACATAGGTGACAGGCAGATGAATATTGAAATATCAGCTTTATTACTGATAAAGCCTGCATAGGAAGATAGGTCTTAGGCATGCAGCACAATGGACTTACTAATATCAGACATGAGAAGAGAACACACATCTCTGCAGGCACAGGCAGCCCTGGACACCTGGAGGACAACCATCCTTTGGGGGCCTGTCAGGGAGAATGTAAACCCTCTGCAGGCAGGCAGATGGCAAACAAGAGGTAGAGGAGAGGTCTCAGCCACTCATGCTTAGTTAGTTCACCAAAACTTAACAAGCAGATGAAGCTTTCCTCCTCCTCCAGGGAGCAACAAGTGTAAGTGTGTGGAGGAAAAGGGCAGCCTAGAAAAAGGGGGATCTGATGACTCTACCCACCCCCCTCAATTTGAGGAAAGAAAAGACACTTATCTCCAACAGATAAGAAAAATTACATCTTGTTTCGGAAAGTGGCTATGGAATAGTGGAGTCAGCCAGAGCTGGGCTCCAGGCCTGCCCCATCACCTCATAGTTGTGTGACTTCAGATAGACTATTTATAGTAATACAGCTAGTTCTTATGGAAGAATTACTAATTCTAATTACTATCTCTGTCATAAATGCTTTTCATACATAAACGCACCTGATATTTACATCAACTCCATGAAGAAGATACTGTAAGTATCCTGATTTTACAGATATGTAAACTAAAGAGTTTAAGCTTTTTCTCAAGGTCACCTAACAAGTATGTGACAAGGCCAAGGTTCGAATACTAGACTCTCTGACTCCAGAGATTTGTATTCAATTAGGACATCTGTCAACGCATAAAATGTTGGTCCCAGCTCTCGGAACCTTGTAAACACTCCACTTTGATCAATATTGCAATTCTATAATGGTCAGATCTTCAAAGAAGAAAGGGTAGAGTCTTGAGGTACTGGTTAGAAACATTTAATAAATGCAAGAGAAGCAACATATTTCCAACCAGTCATTTTGGAGGACAGTGTACACCCACTTTGAATGGTAAAGGAAACATTGTTCTTGTAGGTCTACTGCTAGAGATGTCTACATTCATCTGTAAAGGAATAGAAACAGCACACCTAGGGAACAGAAAGGAAAATGACTTGGCTGGCAGAGAATATCCCCACTAGGGTATGGTGGGTAAAAGAAGTGTGTGCATGTGCTGAGGGGCCAACTGGGGACACAAGGCCACTCTATTACTCTATTATATGTTTCACTTTATTTCCAAGAAGAAATAATCAACTTGGGACAAGAACTACTTCATGCCCCAAACAGTGATTGTGTGCTTATAAGAACTTTTATTTTGGGTAAGGTGTGCAAAATATTCTTCACTCCCAAATCATGAGTGGTTTTATTAACTGGCAAAGGGATGAATTGAATTAATGAGGTGTGATTAGAATTGGTGCCATATCTCAGATAGTACGAATAATGTTTAGAGCAGACATGGTTTCTCTCTAAAACAAGCTAGGCCCAGGTGAGGCCGGAAAGAGCCAAATGTTTCTCAGCCCAGCAATGATGGGACTTATTCTAAAAACTGCAAGGCCAAAGCCAAGCTGGATGGGGGACATACTCCTTCTCCTATGAGACTGAACTGTGTGGTCTCTAAGAAAAATGAATGCTTACCCTGGCAAGGTGGCTTACTTATTAAGGAGCTGAGTAAGAAAACTGGCCACGGAAACTTCTTCCTAGGGAAACAGATCCTCATTCAGAGCACCCACACTGACCCTCACGTATGGGACCAGAGGCTACCCCACACATCCTCGTAGCCCTTGGGGAAGCCTGAGACACTGGTTATTGTTGCAGTTGCAGGAAGCCCCCAACAGGCAAAGCTGCTGCCTGAACCCCACAGAGTGTGGTTTGGGAGTGTGCCTGATTCAGGAGCTTGAAGAGGGGGTGCCCCATGGGAGTGGAGACTGGAGAGAAGGAGGAAACACCCTCCTAGCAAAATTCTAAGCCTGAAAAGGCCTCCCCATTTGTGCAGTTCTGAGTAAGACAAAGCTCACACAGAACAACTCTTCTGAGACTCCCTTGTCACTTCAATTAAAATTTCATAAACTTGCCTAATAGTCTGATAAGGTTTATTAAGCAGAGACCAGAGCAGCAGGGAAACTCCAGAAAGAGGAGGGATTCATCCACTTCCATCCTCCAGCAGAACTCCACCAGAGACAGGCTGGAGGGCCGTCTTTCCCTGCTTCTCCGTGGAACACTAAATGGAATGGACTGGGGTAGGGAGAAGACCTCCGTGTCCTGAGGAATGCTGTGCTCCCTAATGGTGTCCCTCTACCAAGGTTAGGGAGGAACAACCTTTGGGGTAGAACAGAAGGGGTGCTGATAGCCTGTGTCCCACACAATCGCTAAGGTAGCACATGACACTCCTCTTGCTACCTCCCCAGCTAGACACATCTGAGTTGGGAGGAGGTAAGATCAAACGGAAGAGGAGCAGGAAGGGTAGGACAACTTACTTAATTCTCCAAGCGCATGTCAGGCATTCAGTAAGACAGTGATCCTGGACCTAAACGCAAGAGAAACAAAAAAACATTTAACAAATCTGAAATCCTGTGAGCCAGCAGCTAGATTCAAACCAAAACCCTTTCTAGAATCTCATCCACTGAGCTTTTGCCAGAATTATTTTCAGGAAAAAATCAGGGCCTTAGGGCTTTCCCTGCCCCTCAAGATATCTCTAAGACTGACTCCTCAACCCCACCCCACTTTCTCTCTCCATGGATATACTAAGACTTTCCCACAATTTGTGCAAATTCCCAGGGGGTCAGGTTCTCCTAGACCCTCTGCCTCCAGACTCCTGATGAAATTGATCTGTTCCCCACAACACTCATGAAGCATGAACTCAGTCCCTTTTTGGATTTCTACAACCCGAAATGTGTGTGAGTTAAACATGATTTAGTGAAGAGTTCAGTGAGGCAAAGATGGTTCACACTACAAGGATACACGCCTTCTCAAATGGAACATAAATGGCGTCATTCTTACAACTGTCTGCAGCCATGGTAAGACCAGGAAGTGTTCCTGGCCCTGCTCCCCACCAAGCCCAGCTGCTCTTCATTTCACTGGCTCTGCATCCCCATCCTTCCTTCCTTCTCTCCCTTTCCCTCTTCCTCTCAGACGAAGAAAACAAAATCAATGTCCCCTCCTTGGCCCTGCAGCTCAATTTAGTGCTCACTGTTGGTTGCTTCTGCCCTTAGAGTCTCATCCCTCACCATCCCCTCAACCAGGTAATTTTTTTTTTAAAACAAAGACAATTCTCTCCTTGAAATTTGATGTCAACTAAGCAGGGCCAAGATTCGGGTGGGATATGTGAGGCTCTTATCTCAAGCACAAAAATTTGAAGGGGCATCAAAAAAACTCTATAATCAAAAAAAACGCTCTATAATCAAGATATGTAACATTTTAATGCAGTATTCTTTTAAAAATCAAAATTAATACCAAAAAATCCATAATGAAAAAAATATCAAAATTATAAATAAAGGTAGGCTGCTATTGTTTGTCTGTTTGTTTGTTTAGTACTCTGTGTTATTTTGCAACAGAAACACTAGTTTCCAATCAGTCCAAGGTTCCCAGGCACTGGGGCCATCGTATCTCCAACGCCGCATGTTTATGAGGGTTGACAATAGCATGAAAAAAGATTGGGGAACACAGGGCTTTATATATAGTCTTTGTTTTTCACTGCAGAGCTTTTATTAACTTTTTCCATTTGTTTCAAAATATGGGAAGATATTTTGATTAGTGTATCTAGAGACACACATTTGTCTTTTGCCTCAGGCTCCAATATGGCTGGCAGGGTCCCCCAGTAGGGGCTACACCTAAGGCAGTATTGGTGCTCACCTGGTGTTAAAGGTCATGTTGGTAACACACAGAGGAGGGAGCAGCAGGGAATCCTGGGTAAGAACTTTGAGTCAAACAGACCTGGGCTGAGGCCCAGCTGCTCCTCAACCATCTGCTGTGAGACTTTAGGTGAGTCAGTTGTCCTTCTTCTCCCAGGCTCAGGGTCCTCCCTGGGAACAGGAAGGTGGTAGCGGTGCCTGCTTCCCAGGATGGTTGTGAGGGTTAGATGAAGTATTGATCATCAAGCACTTGGCACATACAAAGTGACCCATAAATGTTAGTTGTTATTCTTCTGTGTGTTGTGTAATAGCTGTGATGGGCAAATAAGTTGATTATGCTTTGATGATATATATCCTAATCTAATGATTTGCCCATTTCATTGATGATGTTGTTTGAGGAAAATCTTCTCAGCATATCAAAAAAAAATTGTTTGATAATAATGGTACTGATGCTTTTTCTTTCTCTCCATGAGATTCTCATTGGTCTTTTAAAGTCTGTTTTTTGATGTACTGCACAAACCCAATCCAAGACTGCAAGTTAACAGACATTAAGTGCAGAAGCATCGACATATACACAACTTGCCTATTTGCCTAATAAAAACAGTCATATACTGTATACCTACTACGTGCTCCATGTGAGCTGCTTAACAACCTTTTTTTTTCTTTTTTTTTAAAATTTATTTATTTTATTTATTGTGTTGGGTCTTCGTTTCTGTGCAAGGGCTTTCTCTAGTTGCGGCAAGCAGGGGCCACTCTTCATCGTGGTGCGCGGGCCTCTCACTATTGCCACTTCTCTTGTTGTGGAGCACAGGCTCCAGACGCGCAGTAGTTGTGGCTCACGGGCCTACTTGCTCCGCAGCATGTGGGATCTTCCCAGACCAGGGCTCAAACCTGTGTCCCCTGCATTGGCAGGCAGATTCTCAACTTGCTTAACAACTTTTAACCTTGCACCAGCCCAACAAGGTTTTACAACTGACAGAAGGAAGCTCAGAGAGGCATAATAACTTATTCAATATAACAAAACTAATGATGGTAGAATGAAGACTTGAACATTGCCTTGCTCATGCACTATGAATACTTCTTCTCTTACATAATCCTCTTTTTTTCTCATGGATTACCACAAAATAGAGCTGAAAACAATCGTGTGGTCATAGTTCTGAGACTGAAATGCACTTATGGCACTGCAGGCTCCTGTGTATTTCCTCTCTGGTATAATTTTCTGACTACAAGAGCCAAACTAAGGATTGAACCTTTGAATAAAAGCACCTGAAGAGTTGCTGAGAGAGGTTAAGCTCAACTCCCTTTTTTTTCATCAAGTAGGTTTCAAGGTAACAAAGTTCACAGCTTTTCAACAAGCCCTAAGAAGTTTAGAGCTGCTAATGGAAGCTCATCAGGAAGAAAAAAAACACGCTGGGAAAAAATTTTTTATCACTGCCTCAAAACTAGGAAGGAGGATAGGGGACCCATTCAAATGAAAATATGTGAATAAACTCACCATAAGTTCATTTGCAAACCAGGAGGTTTGAGCAGTAGGGGCTTTTGATGGCCCAGATGTTGTCTCATTCTTTTCTTGCCACTCAGTCTACTTGGAGTTTTCTTTTTTTTCCTTCTAATGCTCTAACACTGATGATATTGTTTGAAATCAGCCTGGGACTAGAGACAGAAATGCAGGTGCAGTTATAGAAGCATGAACAGCTGAAGCATGAAACTTATATGATCAAGAAAAGTAATAGAAAAATCCTAAAGGCTGGTTTAAAAAAAAAAAAAAGACAATGCTGAATCAGAATCTTTACTGCTGGGTAAATGAGCTGGAAGGACTATTACTGGAGGGAAAGTAATAATTATTCACACCAACATTAGATGGGACACAGGTTAGCTGTGAGTAGTATACCTTCCCTTTAAGGCACTAGGCCAGAGCAAGGAGAGGACATCCTGATTTGCCATGACATTCCTCATTTCTCCCCCCCCATCCCTGTGACTCTGTCAAGAAGGGATTTCTAGGACCTGGTTCCAAGTTTGAGATCAGATTTGGAACTGAATTCTTGCCACCTTCTGAGATGCCACATACCCAGCTGGAAACCCTGAGCCTCCATGACAGTGCCACATTCTGCTTGCTATGAGTTACATCCTCAACACCTCCCGAGGCTGCTGGCCAAGGCTGTTCACAGAGAAGGGAGGAACCCGTGCCAGGACTGAGATGAGGATGTGTTAGAAAATGCAGAGCAGAGTACACCATTCTTCCCTCCTACGGACTCACAAAAATAAGGCAGAACAAATATCAGCCAGTGTTTACTTTGCATTCTGGGCAAACTCCTAAGATGCAAGACCATCAGGCAAATGGGCCCTTCAGACACGAGTGAAATCATCAGGAAAATCAGAGGAGGAAGCACTAAGAGAAGTGAAGCAGAGGCAGTTTCCATGGCTTTCTGTGGCGATTCCAGATGTTACTGCCAGAACACTGAGCCCAGATCACAGGTGAGTGCCCCATGTCAATAAAACCTCTCCATCCAGACTCCCCAGTCAGTCACCCACAAGATTCCCTCCTACACGGGTTCCTCCAGGACCCAAAATACTTTTGGCATCTAAGCTATTTCTCCCCCTCTTAGGCTGTGCTGAGACCTTATTTTATTTATCAGCTTGAAAGTTACAAGTTGTGGGAGGGGCAGATCTTGAGAATGAGCATTATCTTTCAAGGATGTGCCTCAGGTAAGGTCATTGCATAGTCTGCCATGGCTGCTTCTGCCAACCTGGGGGCTTCAGGAGAATCTGGGGATGTACTGTTCTCGGGCACATTCACCACATGGGCCCATCTCAAGCTTCAGGGCCCCACTTGTTTCCTATAAGGGCCTTGACTCTGACAAAGGAGACCTCCTGGGGTTATTCATTAAGCCTCATTTGTAGTTCTGCCACCCTTATAACAAGATCCTTAAAATTCCATGCAGCCTTCCTGAAGCTGCAGGAGATGACAGCCTCCTTCAGAGCTGTCATAGAGGCCTTCTGGTTTCAAAGCATGTTATGAGTTGGAAGTTGATTGTACAAGTCTACTACTGTCCTTTTTTATTTGTTTTTAAGAATAATGCAGTTAAACATAAAAAGATGTTCAACATCGATAATTATTAGAGAAATGCAAATCAAAACTACAAGGAGGTACCACCTCACACCCAGTCAGAATGGCCATGATTAAAAAATCTGTAAATGCTGGAGAGGATGTGGAGAAATGCTGTTGGTGGGAATGTAAATTGGTGCAGCCACTATGGAAAACAGTATGGAGGTTCCTCAAAAAACTAAAAATAGAGCTGCCATATGATCCTGCAATCTCACTCCTGAGCATATATCTGGACAAAACTAGAATTCAAAAAGATACTTGCACCTCTATGTTTATTTCAGCACTATTTACAATAGCCAAGACATGGAAGCAACTTTAATGTCCATCGACAAATGAACGGATAAAGAAGATGTGGTACATATATACAGTGGAATATTACTTAGCCATAAAAAAGAATGAAATAATGCCATTTGAAGCATCATGGATGGACCCATAGATTATCATACTAAGTGAAGAAAATCAGAAAGAGAAAGACAAATACCACATGGTATCACTTATATGTGGAATCTAAAATATGACACAAATGAACTTATCTATGAAACAGAAACAGACTTGCAGACATAGAGAACAGACTTGTGGTTGCCAAGGAGGAGGGGGGTGGGGGAGAGATGGACTGGGAGTTTGGGATTAGCAGATACAAACTATTATATAGAGAATAGATAAAGAACAAGGTCCTACTGTATAGCACAGGGAACTATATTCAATATCCTGTGATAAACCATAATGGAAAAGAATATGAAAAAGAAAATGTACATATATGTATAACTGAGTCATTTGCTTTACAATAGAAATTAATATAACATCGTAAATCAACTATACTTCAAAAAAATAAAGTTTTAAAATATTTGTATAAAAAAAGAGTAATGCAGTTAACAGAAGCCATAGCACTCCACTGTCCTCATCATGCCCCACACAACTCCATCAGCATAGTTACCACATGACCCAGGACTTCTTCTTCCACTTGCACAGCATCCCTGTGAACCACAGGTGAAAGAAGCATGAATAATTGCAATACCGCTGTATGCCAGGGTGATCACCACCTCCCTTACAACAAAGAATGGGATCCTTAGTGCCAGTAAACTGCTGAGTAATCCAGCCGAGGGGCTGCTTCCCCCAGGCTTATATCCCGCGCCTGTATTTCCTCCTCACAAAACATCCACAGGATCCCCTCCTGCTTGTGTTCTCTTAGGTCCGGCAATTCCTTTTGCATGTAAGCTGTTTCTACCTAGAGCAGAGTCATTGCCTGGGTTCCCCAGAAAGCAGAGCCTGAGCCAGAACACTTGTAGCTAGCATTTAATTAGAGAGTAAGATCCCAGGGAGCAGGAGGGAGGAAAAAGCCAAGTGGAACACAGAAGGACTGAGAGCCAATATATTGATGGATCATTGAACTGGCCATACCACTAAGTGTGACAGGTTGCTTGATTTGTAGGACTGCATCCCTGAGAAGTTGTATAAGCAGCATTTCAGGATTGTCCCACATGGGGAAGAAATGTAAAGAATTTATCCGCTGGCTCCCATGCCCATTTGTTAAAAGTACACTACTCGTGGATTGTGAAGCAGTGGGCATGGGTGCTCATGGCAGTGTTCAACTAGAAAGCCCTGGATGGGGAGTAAGATGCTGTCAGGTTGTACCTGGTAAATTCACTCAGGGCTCTGCAGAGCTAGAACAAGAAACAGGCAAGACTGAGAAAATATGAACAAGTGCATAAGAGGGGTCGAACACAATGGGTTTTCTCACCTTTGAAAAAATAGAAAGGCAGCCTAACACTTAATGGTTCTTAGTGCATCATCATAACCTCTGGGCAATGATAAAGCCAGAGCTGGAAAGTCAATGGGACATGAACAGAGAAACTCGAGTGTTCACAGCCATGCAGGAAAAACAAACAAACAAAACAAAAAACAGTCCTCTCTTGGGTACACCAAAAGAATGAAAAATATAAATTTCTTACCTGCATGTAAAATATATCTTTTTATGTGATCCACTGTCCCATGATTAGCATTTATCCAGTCCATCAACAAATATGATATTTGTCAGCATACCCATAATGACTTTTGGCAGTTCCTTTATTCACCTTGACATGGCAGGATTTCTTAAATAAAACACTTGCAAACTTTGGAGGGTACTATAATTTTCTGTTATATTTGTAGGAAGGTACCTAGAGGCAAACATGATGAAAAACTAGGAGGTGGGGGGGAATGTAGATAATAGTCTAATACTGAAGTCATGTCCACCCCAAGCCACTTCTCTATTATTAGTTATTGCCCAGACCAGCAGTCAGCAAACTACAGCTCACAGGCCAAATCTTGTCACCACCTATTTTACAAATAGAGTGTTACTGGAGCACAGCCATGCTCTTTCATTTAGGCATTGCCTGTGGCTACTTTCCTCACTACAGTGGCAGAGTTGAGAGTTGTGACAGAAGCCATATGGCCTACAAAGCCTAAAATATTTACCACCCGGCCTTTTTTTTTTTTTTTTTACCTATATATATATATATTTTTTTTATTAGTTTCTGCTTTATAACAAAGTGAATCAGTCATACATATACATCTGTTCCCACATCCCTTCCTTCTTGCGTCTCCCTCCCTCCCACCCTCCCTATCCCACCCCTCCAGGCGGTCACAAAGCACCGAGTTGATCTCCCTGTGCTATGCTAGAAACAATAAATGCTGGAGAGGGTGTGGAGAAAAGGGAACACTCTTGCACTGCTGGTGGGAATGTGAATTGGTACAGCCGCTATAGAGAACAGTATGGAGGTTCCTTAAAAAACTAAAAATAGAACTACCATATGACCCACCCGGCCTTTGACAGGAAAAGTTTGCCAACCCCTGGGATAAACCATAATGGAAAAGAATATGAGAAGACTGAAGACCCTAGGTGAGCTTTCTCTAACAGGTAGCACTGAGCAAATTAGCATTTAAGCACGGCTGTTAGCTGATCCCTCAACTAAGAACAAAAAAATTCCATTTCCTAATCACCATGCTTGTGTCAAAACTGGGCTATTCTCTTCCTTTCTGTCATGATTAATCCAGAAGCTATAACTCTGGGACTGCAGAAACCAGAGATTCATGAAGTGAAAACAAACAAAAGGAATCACGATGGCTTCCCCTTCCTTTTAGCTAAGAACACAATTCTCAGATTCTTCCATCCAAACTTGCGTTTAAAACGTTACTTCATACACCTAGTCCTGATTAAACTTAAGCCACACCCAGGCAGTCCCAGGAATCATGATTATATCAGGTAGGTGTGGGGAGGAAAAAGGAATCTCTTTTTAACAGGCTAAGTAAATAACAGTTCTCACACTGCATTTGTCCGAAGCTAGAGAACCTGTATGATTATTACCCTCTGTGAAGGTGTGCCCAATTCTAAATTCCTTCCTGGGTATAATTTAGGTGCTTTGATGGATAAGCCAGCTACTTCAAGTTATGAGGGTCCCATTTCATTAGTGCTTCTCAGTAAATAATGTTCTGCTATATTCTTATGTGATTCCAACTCAACTTCTACAAGAAAAGCAAGATAACCAAAAACATGCCTTTTGGTAAAGAACAAAATATAAGGAGATGCAATTCTGCCAGATGGCAAAATCCCAGACTTAAAATTTGTTGATTCATGATGGACATAATTAACCCCACAGCATACTAAACTATGATGGAAATACAGAAGAACTCTGCTATTTTGCATATTTAGCTGCATCATGGGCCAAATTGCATCCCCACAACACAAAAGACAGAAAAATACTGAAAAATCACCTGTAGCCCAAAGCGCTGCTCACTTGGGCATGGTAATGTCATTCTTACTGGTTTCACTGCTTTCCATTTTCTTCCTCTCCCATTCCATGCACATTTCAACCATGTTATGTTTCTAAAACATACATGGGAGACTTACGGTTCCCCTGTTTTAAAATTTTGCAACAGCTCCTTCCTTGTTTCCTATGGAGATAGTCCAAGCTCTGTAGTAAATGAAGCTCTTCATAGTAAGAACCAAACCTGATCCACCAGCCTTATCTCTGTTATTTCAAGCATGGCCTTAGCCCTGGAATGACACCATCCTGTTCTTTGCTTGGTCCACAAACATGGTAAATAACGTTCCTGGACAGATCACCAAGCCACAGAGTTAGCACTCTAACCACAAATCACGGAGGGAAGCCTAACCTTGTAAAGGGACTGTTTAAAGCCATTATGAGGTCTCATCTCTCAGTCAGTCCTCCAAAAGCCCCAGGGAGCTAGACAAGAAAGCAAGCCCAGTGTTGCCCTCAGGCTGCTGCTGATCACAGGACCCTCATTCACTCAATTCCCACTGATTTTCCTTGAGGACACAGTCTGATGGGTCTTGGACTTGGTCTAGTTCCATCTCTAGATAGAGAGATAGATAGGTAGATAAGTAGGTACATACATATATACATACACACACACAGATAGCTCATCCAGTGAGGCAGCTGAGGAGTCCAGAGGATATGCAGGGTATTCAACAACATTCCCTTATTCATTCAACAAACACTGTAAAGCACTTACTATGTGCCAGACCCTGTACCAATGAGTATACAAGATGAGTATTCACTACTTTATGCTATTTTCCTGGCTTTCCTTTGTGCCCGTGGAGCTTTGGAACAAACCCCCAAATATCTAGTATCTGGAGCTCTTCAGGCCATCTTATGGGTGCATGGGCTAGTCAAAGATGAGGAAAGCTCACTGGACTAGGCACTGCATGAAACAGGTTCCATCATGCCACAACAACAAGCACAGAGCCACAGGGCAATTATAATCAATTCTAAAATAATATTGTCCAAGTTTCTGCCACAAATGGTCTCCAACCATTTATATCTCAGGAGGAATGCAGCAAAGACCATTACCTGCCACTTTAAGTGGCTCTTCATTTCAGAGGTTGAGGAATTGGAGCACATCACTGGAATTCACAAGGAGAAAAGACCACTGATTTTCCCTTCATGTGCTGGTCATGTAACTTATCCTATAGTTAACTGCACTGGCCTACAATCTTAGATCCCCACCTGGAGATCTTTCTTCACCAACTAACTGCAAACCATGCTACTAACCCTGTTTTTGAAATACCAGCTGGATTGCATGTTCTCCTTACCCAGAAGCCTTCAAAAGCTCCCCACTGCCATCAGCCCAGGTGCCTTATTCTACCATTCAGGACCTCCATGACCTGGACCCAAACTTATCTCCTTGGTACAGACCTCTTGTGCTTGTCAAACTGATGTCCCCATTATTACCTAACAAGCCATGTCCACTCCCATCATGAGCCTTTCAAGATGCCCTCTCCTTTTCTCACCATTCATCAAAATTCCCTAATTCACTCAAAACCTACCCAAAGTACCACTGCCAAGGGGCCTTCCTTACACAATCCTATTGGTAGAAAATGACCTCTTCCTCATAGGAGCATCAGTTTTGCCATTGGTGCCACTCATTACAGACTGCTGTCCTGCTGGCCAGCTTCTCTTGCAGGAATCATGTATTAGCATCTTCATATTTAGCATCTACAGTGATGCCCTGTTGGTAACCTTGAGGAAAAAGGAAAAGACCTGTATTTCTCATGGAAATAAGATTGAAAAATCCAGGCTGTCCCTACTAAAGGAAATAGACAGTGGAGTCACAGTCTATAGAGAGCTTCCTTGGGCAACGCTGCTGGCTACTTCTCTAGGACTCCTGACTCAGAGCAAAGCCAGAGGACAAATTCCCAAGGGCAAGTTCCTCCTAATGGTCCACATGGCAAAGAGCCTGAGCTTTGGGATGCACCCCTTAATTCTAGACTCCTCCCACTCAATGAAATCAGGCCTCTTGCCCCATTTACACAAGAGACAAGATGCATGTTAAAACAAACATATTGAATTAACTGTGTACAAAATTACACTTCCCTTTGCATAAAGTGACATGGTTCCCTACCCCCAGCCCTACACTCCTTTACTGGAATCTCCACAGCATTTGAATCTTGGCATAGAAGACAGCTCCTTAGGATCTTTTCCTCTGGTGAAAAAAAAATTAACCATTGCACATCAACTAAAAATTTCCCAAAGCCTAGAACCTGATTAGTCCTAAACTCCATGAATTATTCATGTTGCTTCAAGTGAGAGATCAGATTTAATTATGTTCTGAGGGGGCATCTTCCCTAAAATTAGATGGAAAATATCCTCATCTGTCTACTGAGCCATTTTAAGAACAGGTTATCATGGGCTTTGTACAAAGCTGTATATGCTGAGAAACAAAACAGGGTTCACTGGATTGGCATAAGGAAAATAAATATTAAATCAGAGAGTCTTTTCCATATCCATGTGGAGCCTATTTCTACTAAACCCAGGCGAGAATGACAGCAATACCAACACATGCAAACCCTAATAAATTAGCTGCACCCAGTTATTAAGAAGCCAGCCTTAGGTCATAAAAACGATTTTGTGAAATTGATCTTAAATGAAAAATGTGTAATTACACTTAAAGCAGTTACAGGCTGCTAGTCAATGAAAATTTTATATTTCCTGTGGAGTTGTATCACTTTCTGTGCATATAAAATTAGTTGGACTGGTAGAACTTATATTACAATTGGAAGTGGTTCAAGAGACAGAAACATTTTTCAACATAATTTTCAAAGTGATCCCACAAACTGGCCAGCTATTCACCCAATGTGCATGTTATAATTTTATTGTCTTTGGCCAAAGGCCATTGTAAGACCAAGCATTCAGAATTCTAAGCAAGCACTTCACAGTATTTTTTAAAGCCATGAATGCAATTTTTTCTATATTCCTTTTGTTAGCCGTTCTTTAAGACCTGAAAGATTCAGATTTAGTAAAAGTGAAAATAACCTGGGGAGAAAGGATGCATATAGGTGAAAAATCATGGGATTCATCCTTTACCTCACCTGCCACATCCCAACTATCACCAGCTTCTGTGGGTTCCATCTTGAAATTTATCTCAAAACCATACACTCCTCTTCGTCTACACTGCCAACACCCTGGCCCAAGCCACCATGGCACCAATCTCTTGATGGGCCTTTTTTCTTCTGCTCTTGATCTCTCTAATTCATTCTTCCCATAATAGGCTGAGAGATCCTTTTCAAAATTCAATCAGATCATACCACTGCTCTGCCTCAGACTTTTCAAAGGCTTCCCATTGACCTTTAAGTAAAACCCAAACTCCTCTTGTGGCCTACAAGGCCTTGCTTGATCTGGCCTCTGGCCCCTTCTTCAACTTTGCTTCTTCTCATTCTCACCCTCTCTCACGGTGGACCATCACAGTGATCTTCTTTCCATTCCTGAAGCTCTTCAACCTCCATGACTTTGTGCTTACTATTCCTTTCCTCTGGAATTCTCTTCACCTGACTCACTATATGTAAGTTCCCCTGCTTATTTCCTACAGAATAATCATTTTATTAATTTGTTTACTTCTTATGGTCTGTTTTAGCCTTCAGTGAATGCAAAACTATTGAGTGAATGAATAACATATTTAAGAAATGGTAAATTTATGAAGAAATACTTGCATAAATAAGCAAATAGCTTAAGGGAAGTTCAGACTTAAGCTTATAACTGTTTGCCAAAAGAAATAGCCACTTTCAGGGTTACAATTTCTACTTTTTAATTGCACTAAAAATTACATTAGGCTAGCAATTAAAGACTTCACTGAAGTCGGGGTGGGGAGAATAAATTAGGAGTTTGGGATTAACATTAAAAAAAGACTTCACTAAAGAAGAAATTCATGATACTAATAAACACATGCAATTTTTGGCCTCCTTTATATTGAGCATTTCAAAATTTAAATTTATATGTTAATTTCACCAGAGATATCTGTTTTATCTTTTGTTCATCCTTTGGTAATCTTATATGAGTCACCTGAACTAGTCTCACTAGGAAAATATTAAACACTATTTCCAATACTAGTGTATGGAATCAACTAGTTTATCCACAACAGCCACCAACTAATCGTACCTAGGTTTGCAATACTTAGAAATTAAGGAGATGCTAAAAAGTATACATAGAGTTGCATCCATAATGGCTCTTTCAATCCATTCTTGAGACAAAACATAGATGGGAGAAGGATGGATGAAGGAAAGAGTAGGTACTCAAAACAGAGAGAACTCATCCTAGAAGGAGGAGATCAGGGCAGCCTTGAGCTGTGCTTTGCAAAATGGGAAGTTCTCAGATAGGAAAGGAGAGCAGGGAAACATTCCAAGGAGGGGAAAGAGAGTGTCCACAGGTGTCAAACATGCATGGAGAGCAGTGAGTAGCTCAGTCCAACTGAAGCAGTTAAAACTGGAAAGAGGGACTTCCTTGGTGGTACAGTGGTTAAGAATCTGCCTGCCAGTGCAGGGGACAGGGGTTCGAGCCCTGGTCCGAGAAGATCCCACATGCCACACAGCAACTAAGCCCGTGTACAACAACTACTGAGCCTGTGCTCTAGAGCCCACAAGCCACAACTACTGAGCCCGTATGCCACAACTACTGAAGCCCATGAGCCTACAGCCTGTGCTCTGCAACAATGAGAAGACACTGCAATGAGAAACCTGCACACCACAACAAAGAGCAGCCCCCCGCTCACTGCAGTTAGAGAAAGCACGCATGCAGCAACAAAGACCCAACGCAGCCAAAAATAAATAAATAAATTAATTAATTAATAAAAAACAATTATTAAAAAAAAACTGGGAAGAAAAAGGAAGTCAAGAGAAGCTTAAGAGTATTTGGGGGTGAAAAGTGAGATTATCATGCAGCAGCTTACCATGTTTTGGCCTTAACAATACTGAAGAACAATGGAAGATTTTAGCAAAAGAACAAATAAATGGGAGATAAGTGCTCTAATTGTGAGAAACTGAGCATTTGAGGACCTGCATTCACATAGTTTAAGAATATCTCTTATTAAATCAGTACTCAGAATACATATCTTTTTAGTCTTCAAAGCAACTACACTACTCTAGTGCACATTCTTTACAAAATCTTTAATTATGGGAAATATGGATTTTAGAAACCAGACATAAGCTTTGTTCAGAATGAAGGAAAGAAGTGGCCCAGAGAAAACTGTAAAATCATGTTGTAAAGTAATGATCATACAAGACTGAGTTCTAAAATAAACATCCGTACATGTATGCTTCATCACTTGTCTAACACTTCATTTTTCAACATAATTTACGATTATCAAGTCTTCAAAAAACCCCTGTGAAGCACAGCTTCTGGTTTTTCAAATAAGAATGAAGAATTAGGTGACAAGTTCAAGTTTACGAAGATAATTTAAACAAATAGCAAGAAAAAGAACTTTCTGGGACTTCTCTTGTGGTCCAGTGGGTGAGACTCCCATGTTCCCAATGCAGGGGGCCCAGGTTTGATCCCTGGTCAGGGAACTAGATCCCACATGCATGCCACAACTAAGAGTTTGCATGCCACAGCTAAGAAGTCCGCATATCGCAACTAAACATGCCGCAACAAAGATCCTGCATGCTGCAACTAAGACCTGGTGCAGCCAAAGTAAATAAATAACTATTAAAAAGAAAAGAACTTTCTGAATGCTTGCAACCTGATTCAGTCTCTGTACCATTTTACCAACAGTTGCTAAACTCAGTGGGAGTTGTTACATGTGCGCTGTGAAAACAAGATCCTGGTGGTGTAACCATTACAAGAACTTCTTAGAGATAAAGACTGGGAACTGGCCCCTGGAGAAATTATATTTTCCATGTCTTGTGATCATCCTACTTAGTATTTCATAACCAAAAAAATAAAGATTACATTTGACCCTTGAACAACATGGGTTTGACCTGCACAGGTTCACTTATACATGTATTTTCTTCAGTAAATACATGCTACAGTACTACGTGGTCCTCAGTTGGTAGAAGCCTCGGATGCAGAACCAGGGATACAGAACCATGGATACAGAGCTGACTGTAAAGTTATACTCATAGTTTTGACTACTCAGGGTCAGTGACTTAACCCCCATGTTGTTCAAGGGTCAACTATATTTGTAACGTGTTCCCTTAAGATATCAAAACTTCAAAACTCTGATGTTATCTCCTTTGGAATGTAACCGTTAATTTCAAACATAATAACTAGTTGTCGTGGGCAACTGTATTCAACCTGGTGTCCATAATGCCATAGAAAATTCCTTCATTCCTTTGTTAGTAGATCAAGTCTCTGTGTCTCACTCATTTTCCTTCAGGCCTGATTTGAATGAAGTAAATTAGTGGCCCTAATGTGTTGTTTTATTTTTTAATCTTTTATTTTTTATTTTTTTTGTGGTACGTGGGTCTCTCACTGTTGTGGCCTCTCTCGTTGCGGAGCACAGGCTCCAGACACACAGGCTCAGCGGCCATGGCTCATGGGCCTAGCCGCTCCACGGCATGTGGGATCTTCCTGGACTGGGGCGTGAACCTGTGTCCCCTGCATCGCCAGGCAGACTCTCAACCACTGCGCCACCAGGGAAGCCCTCAATCTATTTTTAATTGAAATGTAATAGACTTACAATATTATATTAGTTTTAGGTATAAAACAGTGATTTGATATTTTTATACATTACAAAAATGATAACCATGAAAACTCTAGTTACCATCTGTCACCATACAAAGGTATTATAATATTATTAACTATATGCCCTACACTGTACATTATATCCCCATGACATTTATTTAATAACTGGAAGTTTGTACCTCTAAATCTTCCTCACCTATTTCACTCAACCCCCCATTCCCTCCCCTCTGGAAACCACGTTTGTTCTCTATATCTATGAGTTTGTTTCTGTTTTGCTATGTTTGTTCATTTTTGTTTTTTTAGATTTCATATAGTAGTGAAATCATACAGTATTTGTCTTCTCTCTCTGAGTTAATGCCATTAGCATAACATACTCTGGGCCCAACCATGTTGTTGCAAATGGCAAATTTTCATTCTTTTTTATGTCTGAGTAATATTACACTGTATGGAATATATATATATATATCACATCTTCTTTATCCATTCATCCATTGATGGGCAATTACATTCTTTCCATATCTTGGCTATTGTAAATAATGCTGCTATGAATGTTGGGGTGCATGTGTCTTTTTGAATTAGCATTTTCATTTTCTTCAGATATATACCCAGGAGTGGAATTGCTGGGTCATATGGTAGTTCTGTTTTTAGTGTTTTGAGGAATCTCCATACTGTTTCCACAGTGGCTGCACCAATTTACATTCCCACCAACAATGAGCAAGTGTTCCCTTTTCTCTGCATCTTCACCAACATTTATTTGTGTTCTTTTTGATGACAGTCATTCTGACAGGTGTGAGGTGATATCTCATTGTGGTTTTGATTTGCATTTCTCCAATAATTAGTGATGTGATTTATGTCGAGCATTTTTTCATGTGCCCATTAGCCATCTGCATTTCCTCTTTGGAAAGATGTCTATTCAGGTCTTTTGCCCATTTTTTAATCAGAATGTTTGATTTTTTGATGTTGAGTTGTATGATCTGTTTATATATTTTGGATATTAACTCCTTGTCGGTCACATGATTTGCAAATTTTTTCTCCCATTCGGTAGATTGTCTTTTTGCTTTGTCAATATTTTCCTTTGTTGTGCAAAAGCTTTTAAGTTTAATTAGCTCTCAATTGTTTATTTTTGCTTTTGTTTCCTTGTCTTGGGAGACAGATCCAAAAAAATATTGCTACGATGTATGCCAAAGAGTGTTCTGCTAATGTTTTCTTCTAGAAGTTTTATGGTTTCCAGTCTTACAGTTAGGTCTTTAACCCATTTTTAGTTTATTTTTCTATATGGTGTGGAAAATGTTCAAATTTCATTCTTTTACATGGAGCTGTCCAGTTTTCCCAACATCATTTATTGAAGAGGCTGTCTTTTCACCATTGTATATTCTTTTCTCCTTTGTTGTAAACTAATTGACTATATAAGTGTGGGTTCATTTCTGGGCTGTGTATTCTGTTCCATTGATCTCTCCATCTATTTTTGTTCCATAACAATACTGTTTTGATTATTGAAGCTCTGTAATAGTTTGAAATCAGGGAACATGATCCATCATTTTCTTCTTCTTAAGACTGTTTTGGCTATTTGGGGTCTTTTGTGTTTCCATACAAATTTTAGAATTATTTGTTCTAGTTCTGTCAAAAACGCCATTGGTATTTTGATTGGGATTGCATGGAATATGTAAATTGCCTTGGGCATTATGCTCATTTTAACAATATCTGTTCTTGCAATCCATGAACATAAGATGTCTTTCAATTTATTTGCATTGTCTTCAGTTTCTTTAATCAATGTCTTATAGTTTTCTGCATACAGGTCTTTTATTTCTTAGTTTGATTTATTCCTAAATATTTTATTATTTTGGATGTGATTATAAGTGTGATTGTTTTCTTAACTTCTCTGATACTTTGTTGTTAGTATAGAAACACAACAGATTTTGATATATTAATTTTGTATCCTGCTAATTTACTGAATTCATTTACTAGCTGTAACAGTTTTTTGCTGGTATCTTTAGGATTTTCTACGTATAGTATTATGACATCTGCAAACATTTGCAAAACAGTGACAGTTTTACTTCTTTCTTTCCAATTTTGATTCCTTTTATTTCTTTTTCTTGTCTGATTGCTGTGGCTAGGACTGTGACTAAGACTATAGGCCAATATTATGTTAAATAAAAGTGGCAGGAGTGGGCATTCTTGCCTTGTTCCTGATCTTAGAGAAAATGCTTTCAGCTTTTCACCATTCAGTATAATGTTGGCTTTAGGTTTGTCCTTTATGTGGCCTTTATTACGTTGAGATATGTTCCTTCTGTAACCACTTTGTTGAACGTTTTTATACTAAATCAATGTTGAATTTTGTCAAAAGCTTTTGCTGCATCTATTAAGATGATCATATGATCATTAGCCTTCAATTTGTTAAAGTGGTGTATCACACTGATTGATTTGCAGATACTGAACCATTCTTGTATCCCTGGGATAAATCCCACTTGATCATGGTGCGCAATCCTTTTAATACACTGTTGAATTCAGTTTGGTAATATTTTGTTGAGGATATTTGCATCAATGTTCATAAGGAACATTGGCCTGTACTTTTTTGTGGTGTCTGGTTTTTGTATCAGAGTGATGCTGACCTTGTATCATGAGTTCAGAAGCACTTCATACTCTTCAATTTTTTTAAAATAATTAGGAAAAGATAGGTGTAAACTCTTCTTCAAATGTTTGGTAGAATTCACCTGTGAAGGCCTTTTGTCCTGGGCTTTTGTTTGTTGGAGTTTTTTAAATTACGGATTCAATTTCATCAGTAGTGATTGGTTTCTATTTCTTCCTGGTTCAGTCTTTGTAGATTGTACGTTTCTAGGAATTTATCCATTTCTTTTAGGTTGTTGATTTTATTGGTGTATAATTGTTCATAGTAACCTCTTACTATTCTTAGTATTTCTGTGATGTCTGTTGGGACTTCTCTTTAATTTCTGATTTTATTGATTTGGGCCCTCTCTGTTCTTTTTCTTGATGAGTCTGGCAAAAGGCTTATTGATTTTGTTTATGTTTTCAAAGAATCAGCCCTTAGTTTCATTGATCTTTTCTATTATTTTTTCAGTCTCTATTTCATTTGCTTCATCACAGATTTTATGGTTTCTTTCCTTCTAATTTTGGCTTTGTTTGTTCTTCCTTTTCTAGTTCCTTTAAGTGTAAGGTTCTTATTTTTTTATTTGAGAATTTTCTTGTTTCCTGAGACAGGCTGGTATCACTATAAACTCATTTAGAGAAGTGCTTTATGTGCTTTGTCACATAAATTCTGGATCATTGTGTTTTTGTTTTTGTCTCCATGGAATATTTTTAAATTCCTCTTTGATTTCTTTAGTGACCCATTGGGTTTTTAGTAGCATATTGTTTAGCCTTCATGCGTCTGTGTTTTTTGCAGGTTTTTCATTTCTTTTTTTTTTTTTTTGTAGTTGATGTCATCTCATATCATTGCAGTCAAAAGAGGTACTTGATATTTCAATCCTCTTAAATTTACTGAGACTTGTTTTGTGGCCTAGCATGTGATCCTGGAGAATGTTCCATGTGCACTTGAAAAGAATGTGTATTCTGTTGCTTTGGGGCGGAATGTTCTATATACATCTATTAAGTCCATCAGATATAATGTGTCATTTAAGGCCAGTGTTTCCTTATTGATTTTCTGTCTGGATGACCTATTGATGTAAGTGGGATGTAATAGTCCCCTACTATGATTGTGTTACAGTCAATTTTTCCCTTTATGTTTGTTAATATCTTCTTTGTATATTTAGGTGCTCCTATGTTGGGTTCATATAGATTTACAATTGTTGTATCTTCTTGTTGATTCAATCCCTTTTTATCATTATGTAATGTCCTTCTTTGCCTCTTTTTACAGTTTTTGTTTTAATGTCTATTTTTGTCTGATATAAATATTGCTACTCCAGGTTTCTTTTCCTTTCCATTTGCATGGAAGACCTTTTTCCATTCCCTCACTTTCAGTCTGTGTATGAGTCCTTAGATCTGAAGTGAGTCTCTTCAGTCTCTTCCGATATATGTAGGCAGTATACACGTGTCATGTGTTATCAATTCAGTCACTCTGTCTTTTGACAGGAGCATTAGTCCATTTACATTTAAAGTAATTATTGATAGGTATGTACTTATTGCCATTTTGTTGTTTTCAGATTGTTTTTGTAGTTCTTTTCTGTTCTTTCTTCTTTTGCCTTCTTCCCTTAATTTTTGAGGACTATTTTTAGTGTTGTGTTTGGATTCCTTTCGCTTTTGTCTGTGTGTGTATCTATTATAGATTTTTAGTTTGTGGTGACGATGAGGTTTATATATAACTATATATATATATATATATATATATATATATATATATATATATAACTATATATATATATATATATCTCCACATAGTTATTTCAAGTTGATGATCTCTTAAGTTGGAACACATTTTAACAGCCCTGCATTTTTACTCCCCCACTATGCTTAGTGTTTTTTAAATCATGTTTTATATATTTTTGTTGTGTGTATCCCTTAACTACATATTGTGAATATAGTTGACCCTGGGACAAAACAGGTTTGAACTCTGCAGGTACCATTCTATGTGGATCTTTTTGAATAGTAAATACTACAGTACTACACTATCAGTTGGTTGGATCCACAGATGTGGACCTTGGATATGGAGGAACTGTGAATATGGAAGCTTGTATATGAGGGCTGACTATAAGTTATATATGTATTTTCAACTATGCAAAGCGTCTGCACCCCTAACCCCAAGTTGTTCAAGGGTCAACTCAAGTTGATTTTACTACTTTTGTCTTTTAATCTTTCTATTAAATTTATAAGTGGTTGATCTACTACCTTTACATTTACCTTTACTAACGAGATTTTTCCTTTCAGAATTTTTGTATTTCTGGTTGTGGTCTTTTATTTTGCAATAAGAGAATTCCCTTTAATATTTCTTATAAGTCCAGCCTAGTGGTGCTGAACTATTTTAGCTTTTGCATGTCTGTAAAACTCTTTCCTCCTTCAAATCTGATTGCCAGGTAAGATATTCTTGGTCATAGATTTTTTCTTTTCGTCACTTTGAATATATGATGCCACTCCCTTCTGGCTTGCAAAGTTTCTCCTGAAAAGACTGCTGCTAGTCTTATGGGAGCTCCCTTGAACATATTCAGTTGCTTTGCCATTGCTGCTTTTAAGATTCTTTCTGTATCTTTTTTTCTCTCTGTACCTTTAATATTTGCCATTTTTAATTATAATGCATTTGGTGTGGACCTCTTGCAGTTGATCCCTTTTAGGACATTCTGTGCTTCCTGGACTTGGATGTCTGTTTCCTTTACCAGGTTAGGGAAGTCTTCAGCTATTATTTCTTCAAATAAGTTCCCTGCCCCTTTCACTCTCTCTTCTCCTTCTGGGCTCCTACAATGCAAATGTTAGCATGCTTGATGTTGTTCCAGAAGTCTCTTAAACTATCCTCATTTTTTAAAATTCTTTTTTATTATTTCTATTCAGCTTCAGTAATATCCACTACTCTTGTCTTCCAGTTCACTAATCTGTTGCTTTGTATCATCTAAGCTACTGTTGACTCCTTGTAGTGTATTTTTTTATATCAGTTACTATATATACAGTTCTGTTTGGTTCTTCATTATATTTTCTAACTCTTTGTTAAACTTCTATGATTGTGCATTCTTCTCCCAAGTTCACTGAGCATCTTTATGATCATTACCTTGAAATCTTTATTGGGTAGATGACTTTAAAAAAAAAAATTTTTTTTTTGATGTGGACCATTTTAGAAGTCTTTACTGAATTTGTTACAATACTGCTCTGTTTTATGTTTTGGTTTTTGGCGACAAGTCATGTGGGATCCTAGCTCCCCGACCAGGGATTGAACCTGCACCCCCTGCATTGGAAGGCGAAGTCTCAACCAGTGGACTACCAGGGAAGTCCCTATTGGATAGATTCTTTATCGCCACTTTGCTTAGTTCTTCTTCTGGGGTTTTGTTTTGTTCCTTCATTTGGAATATATTCCTCTGTCTATTCATTTTGCATAATTCTCTGTGTTTATTTTTATGTATTATGTAGGTCAGTTACATTTCCTAATCTTGGAGAAGTAGCCTTATATAGGAGACATCTTGTGGGGCCCAGATGCATACTCCCCTCTGGTCACCAGAGCAATATGCTCTAGGTGTGCTCCCTATGTGGGCTGCATGGGCCCTTATGTTATAGGGCTGACTACTGTGGGCCTGGGGCTGCTGCCAGCTCACTGGTGGGTAGAGCCTTGTCCTAGCATGGCCCAGGGGGACATGGGGCTGGTGTTGCCCAGCTGGTTGGTGTGCAGGGCTAGGTCCTGGAGCAGCTGGTTGTCGGGGGCTGTGGGAGCCTGGGGCTGATGCCAGCTTACTGGTGGGAGGAGCTCTGGGTCAGGGAGGGCCCAGGGCTGGTGTCAGTTCACTGGCAGACAAGCCCTCAGTGCTAATAGGTTAGAGGGAGGATTCTAAAATGGTGCTTATCAGCACCAGTGTCCTCATGGTAAAACAAGCTCCAAAAATGGCTGCCACCAGTGTCTATGTTTCCAGGGAAAATCTCAGCTGCCTCCTGCCTCTCCAGGAGGCTAAGATTAGCAAGTGGTTCTGATCCAGGATCCTTTCCAATTACTGCCTCTGTACTGGGGCTCAGAGCATGTGGGATATTGTGTGCACCCTTGAAGAGCAGTGGCTCCATTTCCCATACCCCCTGGCTCTCCTATACGCAAGCCCCACTGGTCTTCAAAGCCAGACATTCTGGGGGCTTGTCTTCCTGATGCAGGAACCCTGGGCTGGGGAGCTGGATGTGGGTCTCAGATGCCTCACTCCTTGGAGAGAACCTCTGCAACTGTGATTATCCTGCTTATGGGTCACCCACCTGGGAGAGTGGGTATTAAGTATACTGTGTCTCCACCCCTCCCACTTGTCTTATTGGTTTTTTTTTTTTTTTTTAATATCTTTAGTTGTGGAAAATCTTTTCTGCTAGTCTTCAGATCAGTCTCATAGATAGCTGCTCTGTAAATAGTTGTAATTTTGGTGTGCCCGTGGAAGGAGGTAAGCTCAGGGTCTTCCTATTCTGCCATCTTGGCTGTACCTGTATTTCCATTATTTTAAAAAATAGCATTAGAAAGATTTTATTTCTGTCAGTATACACATACGTGACTTAACATTTATTACTCCTAGTCTGGATGTTGAGAAGTCCAAAATCAAGGTGCCAGCAGATTCAGTTCTTGGTAAGGGCTCTCTTACTGAACTTTTAGCTATATACTCACATGGTGGAGAAAGAGGGGGCCTCTAATCTCTTCTTTTTCTTATAAGGGCACTAACACCATCATAGGGGTCCCAACCTCATGACATTATCTAAACCAAATTATCTCCCAAGGACCCAACCTCCACTGAGGATTAAGACTTCAACATGTGACTTTTGGGGGAACACAAACATTCAATCCATATCAGCAAGCTAATCTCAGATAAATCACTTGTACTCTTCTAGTTCCATCTCAGACGATCAAGCAGACTACTTTGCACCAGTTACAAATCCCAAGGAAGGACTCTAAACACTTCTGCCCATTGCAGCTTGGTGTCAGATTAGTCAAGAAGAACACGATGCAGTCAAGCATTGGATGGAAGAATATTTTATAGACCTAGAGAAAAGGCAATGCAAGATTAGCTTCAATAGTGGGCCTCAGTCTCCCATAGTCAATGGGTCTCTTCCAGAGACATATTCAGGGCAATTTGCCTATGTACACCCCTCAGGTCCCACAGTAGAAAGACCTTATTCCTTCTTTTGGAGGACAACTGGGGTGGCCAGGTGCTATATGACACATACTCTTTTATTTTTATTTTTTTATTTTTTTGCTGTACGCGGGCCTCTCACTGCTGTGGCCTCTCCCGTTGTGGAGCACAGGCTCCGGACACACAGGCCCCGCGGCCATGGCTCGCGGGCCCAGCCGCTCCGCGGCATGTGGGATCCTCCGGGATCGGGGCACGAACCCGTGTCCCCTGCATCGGCAGGTGGACTCTCAACCACTGCGCCACCAGGGAGGCCCGACACATACTCTTAAAGCAGAGACAAAAAAGCATTCATTGAGCCTGAAAGAGGGAAAGATGTTCCCACACAAGGTGATAAGCCCAGCACAGGCTGTGTGGGCTCTTTGTCTCTTGGTGAGGAAGTGTTCTAAGCACAAGGCCCATTCTTACGAGACCAAGTGGATGGCAAAAGACTGCATGCATGAGACTGCCTTTTCCACACAGATCTTTGTCAGCCCTGGTACACTATTTACTTGCATAGCAGATGCACATGTATAACATACACCCCACTTTTACAAAGAAATTTCCCTGGGGAAAAACTTTCAAGTACTTTTAACATGCATATATTTTAAAAAAATTTAAAGTGGTTTTACAAGGAGAAAATCATCTTGTTTATAAAAAATACATTTTATGGCTTCCCTGGTGGCGCAGTGGTTGAGAGTCCGCCTGCCAATGAAGGGGACACGGGTTCATGCCCCAGTCTGGGAAGATTCCACATGCCGCGGAGCGGCTGGGCCCATGAGCCATGGTCACTGAGCCTGCACGTCCGGAGCCTGTGCTTCACAACGGGAGAGGCCACACCAGTGAGAGGCCCACATACCGCAAAAAAAAAAAACAACGAAAAAAACCCATTTTATTTCATACCAGAGTACTAAATTGAGGGGGGAGGGGTATAAGTAGCCCAAATAAATGTATTCGTATCTAAAAACACTAGTACATGGTCAGGGTTGTACTAGAAAAATATTTGGCTTGTTGTGCGGGCAGGAAAGAGCAAACCCAAGGAAAGCTTGACCTTCTTCTCCTTATCTCAAGTTCTGAAACTTTTCAACGTCACATTCTACACAAAACATTTAATGACCAAGACTTCAGAACACTAAGCACTACACTACTTTCCAAAATGGCTGTGAACTTAAGAAACAAAGGGTGTACTTTAGCCACTGAACATAATTCCATCTTAGTCTCTAAACTGCTAAGTGAAGAGGCTTGCTTGCATCATGAGGACCAGAATAAAACTACACCCTTGCCAAGAAATTAATTTGCAATTTTTCCCTTCCTTCTGGAATTTTTCCTTCCTCAGGCTATCCAATTCCCAATACAGCTCTTCCTCTTGCCACCCTCACACTTTAGCTCTTCGTATCCTGCTTGAATCCTTATTTCTCAGGCACATTGAAAACTCTCAGTAACAGTTACTACTCTCCAGGCAATCTGAAGGGCCTTGGCAGTAGGGACAAGTGCTTTATATATAGCTTAGGTTCAAAAATTTATATTCCATGTATAATTTAATACACTTATATTAAATACAATTATTCAATACGAGTTGTATTTTTTCCTAATTGTGCTAGATCATATGCTTTCTACTCCAAAATAAAGTTAAACTTTGGATAAATTCAGCATTCTGTGTATTGAAATTCCCTCTTACCAGGTATTTTCACTTCCTATCCTATCCAATACCATATTTACCATAAATCCACTTACATCTGGGTAATGCATCTACATTCCAATGTGTCTGCAGCCTCATTTGATCTGTCCTGAGGTTACCAGGCAAGCTCACAATCTGCTTTCTGAATAATTCAAGATAAAAGCATAGTCAGTATTGTGTAATTTGTTGTCTAACTAATAAAACAAATAAAACCCCACAAATGCTTAATTTGAGCTTTTTTTTCCATTGGGTGTACTGGGTATATTGAAACATTAAATTACAAAACTAAATATAAAACACAAGTCTGACTTTAGAATTAAGCATATTCTAATCAATTTCACTAAAATAAATATACCTCATATAATATATACTAACCCAATGTCAAAATTAACAGAACATATTCTCTCCCAACTATACCCAATAATTTACAGTACAACACAGTCAGTTAAAAAAATAAAAAGTACCGTGAGGGTAGATGCACAGTAAATATTTGCTGATCTTCACAGCTATCCTATAGTGTCCTATAAATCATATTACCTAAATCATAAATTATCTTTCAAGTGTGCTGCTCATCTATCCTTCCTGACTGTAACTTCTGAAGAGTAGGAAACATTGCCTCCTAATTCTTGATATTCCCCTCAAGCACCTCTTCCCTCAGTACCTTCAATACTGCCTTGAATTCAGTAACCTCTTTCCAGGCAAGTGGGGCCCCAATGACTGTGGTCTGGTCAGGTGGGAAAACCCAGGAGCCTGGGCACAGAGAGGTCTACAACTCACCCATAGGCTACAGTGAGATGCAGCATCTTGGGAAGAGCCAAACCAAAACCCAGGCAGACCATCCACACCTGAATCATCATATAAAGAGGCTAGAGGCAGAGACCAAGCAACTGAATAAAGCCAACAGAATGAAGTAAGATCTAAGATCCTAAGAGACCAGGGGGAAGGGACACACCTGGAACAATCTCCCGCTTGTGAGAAGGCAGCTGCTGTGCCTTTCTTTTTACAGGTTGCCAGTAGCTTTAACTATGGAGCGAGCTAAGTCACCAACCTCACACGGGCACTTTTCTCTCAATAAATAGAAGGAAAAAAGGGGGGCAGGGAAAAATGTGGGATGCATTTTTTGCTTCTGTATATTTTGTGACAAAGGATAATGAATTAATCATACACTTTTGCATATTTCAGTTGGTGAAAAAAATTAAACACTATCATTGTTCCTTTGCCACGTTTTCCTGGTAAGTAGAATTTCAAACAATGTTCACATGTGAGCCTCTTGATGGACATCCTGGGTAGAATCCAGTGTGAGAAAATGATTGAAAGTGATTAAGTCCCTTGAGCAATTCCTTTTTTTAAAAAAAATCTATTAATTAATTAATTTGGCTGTGCTGGGTCTTCGTTGCTGCATGTGGGCTTTCTCTAGCTGCGGTAAGTAGGGGCTACTATTCATTGCAGCACAGGGCTTCTCATTGAGGTGGCTTCTCTTATTGCGGAGCATGGGCTCCAGGCACACAGGCCCTAGTAGTTTTGGCTCACAGGCTCTAAGAGTGCAGACTCAGTAGTTGTGGCGCACAAGATTAGTTGCTCTGTGACATGTGGGATCTTCCTGGACTAGGGCTCAAACCCATGTCCCGTTTTGGCAGGCGGATTCTTAACCACTGCACCACCAGGGAAGTCCCAGAGCAATTCCTTTTAAAGGAATGCCTCTGTGTGATGGAAAGGGGAGTCAGGAACCAGCAATGCTCTAGGGCTGTTTACGTTAGGGTCTTCTATTATAAGCTTAAAAGGTTCTTTAGATGCCAAGCATTACCAGTGGCAACACTGTACACTATGCAGCATTGGCATCTTCAACAGAGCTCATAGCTACATCATATACAACAGCAGGGACAGAAGAATCCCAGCACTTTGTATAGCCATGTTATTCTCCCTAATAAATTTAGGCATTTCTTCAGGTTTCATTCATTTCCTCTAAGCCACAGGGAGGAAAATTATTGAGAAGGGAGATGTTTCTTCAATCTGTTTTGGACAGGGTGGAATAATTTTTGGCTTATTGATTAAATCATTAATTCCCAATCATATTCAAATAAGACTCTCATTTCATTAAAAGTAATAATAGTTGAAAATCTATTACTGTCCCTTATGCCCTGAATTATTATTGCTGCATTTTGTCATGTAGTATAAAAATAAAATATACACATGGCCATAGATCATCAACTCAAAGCAAACCACTCAGGAATTTTATTATCCAGTGGAATATTCTGTGGGAGCCGTATTTCCCATCTTGGGCATTCTATGTGCCAAGTGTCCAGAAGAGGGAAATTAGCATATTGTTCCACTGTTCATCTCCATCACTGTTATCTGAAATAATTTACTGAAACAAATGGAACTCTTAAACCTCCTCCAAGGCAGAGGGGATAAAACACCTTTTCTCTGAGACCCTGGTGGACTCTGCTAGATAGGGCAGTCAACTGAGAACCTTACATTAGCAAAGAATAAATAAATTTAATTATTTAGGGTAGTGAGGTCAGGAGGGGGAGAAACGTGAACTCTACTTACCATTTGATCTTGGGAAAGCCACCTACAGTCTCTAAACCTATTTTCCCATCTTTAAAATAGTAAAAATAATATCTATCTCAAAGCACTTACCCCAGTATCTCATTTACCTTTTAAGGATTCATAAACATTACTTGATATTATTTTCATTATTACTTCCTATGGAAAAGCAACATTTATGAAATTCAAAAGATAAAGATGGTCCTTATTTAATCTTGAATATCATGCTAAAGAGTCTAGATTTCAGATAGCAAGAAAGGAATAAAAAAATTTAATAGGGCTTCCCTGGTGGCGCAGTGGTTGAGAATCTGCCTGCTAAAGCAGGGGACACGGGTTCGAGCCCTGGTCTGGGAGGATCCCACATGCTGCAGAGCAACTAGGCCTGTGAGCCACAACTACTGAGCCTGCGCGTCTGGAGCCTGTGCTCTGCAATGAGAGGCCGCGATAGTGAGAGGCCCATGCACCGTGATGAAGCATGGTCCCCACTTGCCACAACTAGAGAAAGCCCTCGCACAGAAACAAAGACCCAACACAGCAAAAATAAATAAATTAATTAATAAACTCCTACACCCAACATCTTCTAAAAAAAATTTAATAAAAGGAGTGACATAAACATATTTGAGTTTTAAGAAGAAAACAGAATCAAGCCCTGGAAGATACAGTAGACATAAATATAGATATGGATAAAGATTTAAATTTTTTAAATTTGCATTTTGTCCATTCCCCAAAATGGCCCAAAGCTATTAGCATATTTCCTTCTTGTGTATAATTAACACTTTATCTTAAATACTACAAAATGTCTATGTTGCCAACTTATTTTTTTTCCTTTGGTGATACAGTGCCAACAGCTCAAACAGGCAGAGATTTTACCAGTCAGTCTTCTAATCAATAACCTCCTGTAGGAGGTTCGTTCAAGATGGCAGAGTAGAAGGACATGTGCTCACTCCCTCTTGCGAGAGCACCAGAATCAAAACTAATTGCTGGACAATCATTGACAGGAAGACACTGGGACTCACCAAAAAAGATATCCCATATCCAAAGACAAAGGAGAAGCCATAATGAGACGGTAGGAGGGGAGCAATCACAATAAAATCAAATCCCATAACTACTGGTGGGTGACTCACAAACTGGAGAAAAATTATACCATAGAAGTCCATTCACTGGAGTGAAGGTCCTGAGCCCCAGGTCAGGCTTCCCAAACTGGGGGTCCAGCAACAGGAGGAGGAATTCCCAGAGAATCAGACTTTGAAGGCTAGTGGGATTTGATTGCAGGACTTTGACAGGACTGGGGGAAACAGAGACATCACTCTTGGAGGGCACACACAAAGTACTGTGCGCATCAGGACACAGAGGGAAGGAGCAGTGACCTGTAGGAGACTGAACCAGACGTACCTGCTAATGTTGGAGAGTCTCCTGCAGAGGGGTGGATGGCTGTGGCTTACTGCCAGGACAAGGACGCTGGCAGCAAAAGTTCTGGGAAGTACTCCTTGGCATGAGACCTCCCAGAGTCTGCCATTAGCCCCACCAAAGAACCTGTAGCCTCCAGTGCTGGGTCACCTAAGGCCAAACAACCAACAGGGAGGGAACTCAGACCCACCTGTCATCAGACAAGCAGATTAAAGTTTTACTGAGCACTGCCCACCAGAGCAACACCTAGCTCTACCCACCAGTAGTCCCTCCCATCAGGAAGCTTGCACAAGCCTCTTAGATAGCCTCATCCAGCAGAGAGCAGACAGCAGAAGCAAGAAGAACTACAATCCTGCAGCCTGTGGAACGAAAACCACATTCACAGAAAGACAAAATGAAAATGCAGAGGACTATGTACCAGATGAAGAAACAAAAGAAAACCCCAGAAAAACAATTAAATGAAGTTGAGATATGCAACCTTCCAGAAAAGGAATTCAGAATACTGATAGCGAAGATGATCCAGGACCTTGGAAAAAGAATGGAAGCAAAGATCGAGAAGATGCAAGAAATGTTTAATAAAAACCTAGAAGAATTAAAGAACAAACACCTAGAAGAATTAAAGAACAAACAAACAGAGATGAACAATACAATAACTGAAATGAAAAATACACTAGAAGAAATCAATAGCAGAAAAACAGAGGCAGAAGAATCGATAAGTGACCTAAAAGACAAATGGTGGAACTCACCGCACAGAACAAAGAAAAAAGAATGAAAACAAGTAAAGACAGCCTAAGAGACCTCTGGGACAACATTAAATGCAACAACATTCCCATTATAGGGGTCTCAGAAGGAGAAGAGAGAGATAAAGGACCCAAGAAAATATTTGAGGAGATTACAGTCAAAAACGTCCCTAACATGGGAAAAGAAATAGACACCCAAGTCTACGAAGTGCAGAGAGTCCCAGGCAGGAAAAACCCAAGGAGAAACACACCAAGACACATAGCAATTAAATTGACAAAACTTAAAGAAAAAGAAGAATTATTAAAAGCAATAAGGGAAAAATGACAAATAACATACAAGGGAACTCCCATAAGGTTAACAGCTGATTTCTCAGCAGAAACTCTACAAGCCAGAAGGCACTGGCATGATATATTTAAAGTGATGAAAGGGAAAAATCTCCAATCAAGATTATTCTACCTGGCAAGGATCTCATTCAGATTGGATGGAAAAATCAAAAGTTTTACAGACAATCAAAAGCTAAGAGAATTCAGCACCATCAAACCAGCTCTACAACAAAGGCTAAAGGAATTTCTCTAAGTAGGAAACACAAGAGAAGAAAAGGATCTACCAAAACAAACCCATAAAAATTAAGAAAATGGTAATAGAAACATACATATTGATAACTACCTTAAATGTGAATGGATTAAATGCTCCAACCAAAAGACACAGGCTTGCTGAATGGATACAAAAACAAAACCCGTAAATATGCTGTCTACAAGAGACCCATTTCAGACCAAGGGACACATACAGACAAAAAGTGAGGGGATGGAAAAAGATATTCCATGCAAATGGAAATCAAAGAAAGCTGGAGTAGCAATACTCATATCAGATAAAACAGACTTTAAACTAAAGAATGCTACAAAAGATACAGAAGGACACTATATAATGATCAAGGGATCAATCCAAGAAGAAGATATAACAATTATAAATATATATGCACCTCCATACATAAGGCAAATGCTAACAGCTATAAAAGGAGAAATAGACAGTAACACAGTAATAGTGGGGGACTTTAACATCTCACTTACACCAATGGACAGATCATCCAGACAAAAAATTAATAAGGAAACACAAGCTATAAATGACACAATAGACCGGATAGATTTAATTGATATTTATAGGACATCCATCCAAAAACAACAGAATACACTTTCTTCTCAAGTGCACATGGGACATCTCCAGGACAGATCACATCTTGCGTCACAAATCAAGCCTCGGTAAATTTAAGAAAACTGAAATCATATCAAGCATCGTTTCCAACCACAATGCTATGAGATTAGAAATCAATTACAGGGAAAAACACAAACACATGGAGGCTAAATAGCCAAGATGTCACTGATGAAATCAAAGAGGAAATCAAAAAATACCAAGGCACAAATGACAATGAAAATATGACAATCCAAAACCTATGGGATACAGCAAATGCAGTTCTAAGAGGGAAGTTTATAGCAATACAGTCCTACCGCAAGAAACAAGAAAACTCTCAAATAAACAATCTAACCGTACATCTAAAGGAACCAGAGAAAGAAGAACAAACAAAACCCGAAGTTAGCAGAAAGAAAGAAATCATAAAGATCAGAGCAGAAATAAATGAAATAGAAACAAAGAAAACAAGAGCAAATATCAGTGAAATTAAAAGTTGGTTCTTTGACAAGATAAACAAAATTGATAAACCTTTAGCCAGACTCACTAAGAAAAAGATGGAGAGGACTGAAATCAATAAAATTAAAAATGAAAAAGGATAAGTTACAATGGATACTGCAGAAATACAAAACATCATAAGAGACTACTACAAGCAACTCTATGACAATATAATGGACAACCTGGAAGAAATGGACAAATTCTTAGAAAGGTATAACCTTCCAAGACTGAACCAGGAAGAAACAGACAATATGAACAGACCAATCAAAAGTAATGAAATTGAAACTGTGATTGAAAATCTTCCAACAAACCAAAGTCCAGGACCAGATGGCTTCACAGATGAATTCTATCAAACATTTAGAGAGGAGCTAACACCCATCCTTCTCAAACTCTTCCAAAAAATTGCAGAGGAAGGAACACTCCCAAACTCATTCTACGAGCCCACCATCACACTGATACCAAAACCAGACAAAGATACTACAAAAAAAAGGAAATTACAGACCAGTATCACTGATGAACATAGATGAAAAAATCCTCAACAAAATACTAGCAAACAGAATCCAACGACACATTAAAAGCATCATACACCATAATCAACTGGGATTTATCCCAGGGATGCAACGATTCTTCAGTATATGCAAATCAATCAATGTGATACACCATATTAACAAATTGAAGATTAAAAACCATATGATCGTCTCAATTGATGCAGAAAAAGCTTCTGACAAAATTCAACACCGATTTATGATAAAAACTCTCCAGAAACGGGGCATAGAGGGAACCTACCTCAACATAATAAAGGCCATATACGACAAACCTAGGCAAACATCACACTCAATGCTGAAAAATTGAAAGCATTTCCTCTAAGGTCAGGAACAACACAAGGGTGTCCACTCTCACCACTATTATTCAACATAGTTTTGGAAGTCCTAGCCACAGCAATCAGAGAAAAATAAATAAATAAAAGGAATACAAAGGAAAAGAAGAAGTACAACTGTCACTGTTTGCAGATGACATGATACTATATATAGAGAATCCTAAAGATGCCATCAGAAAACTACTAGAGCTAATCAATGAAACTGGTAAAGTTGCAGGACACAAAATTAGTGCACAGAAATCACTTGCATTCCTATACACTAACAATGAGAAATTAAGGAAACAATCCCATTCACCATTGCAACAAAAAGAATAAAATACCTAGTAATAAACCTACCTAAGGAGGTAAAAGACCCGTACTCAGGGCTTCCCTGGTGGCGCAGTGGTTGAGAGTCCGCCTACCGATGCAGGGGACATGGGTTCGTGCCCTGGTCCGGTAAAGTCCCACATGCCGCAGAGCGGCTGGGCCCATGAGCCATGGCTGCTGAGCCTGCATGTCTGGAGTCTGTGCTCTGCAACAGGAGAGGCCACAACAGTGAGAGGCCCACGTACTGCAAAAAAAAAAAAAAAAAAAAAAAGACCTGTACTCAGAAGACTATAAGACACTGATGAAAGAAATCAAAGATGACACAAACAGATGGATATATCATGTTCTTGGATTGGAAGAATCAATATTGTGAAAATGACTACACTACCCAAAGCAATCTACAGATTCAATACAATCCCTATCAAATTACCAATGGCATTTTTTACAGAACTAGAACAAAAAATCTTAAAAGCTGAATGGAGAAACAAAAGACCCTGAATAGCCAAAGCAATCACGAGGGAAAAAATCGGAGCTGGGGAAATCAGGCTTCCTGACTTCAGAGTATACTAGAAAGGTACAGCAATCAAGACAATATGGTCCTGGCACAAAAACAAAAATAGACACCAATAGAACAGGATAGAAAGCCCAGAGATAAACCCATACAACTATGGTCAACTAATCCATGACAAAGGAGACAAAGATATACAATGGAGAAAAGACAGTCTCTTCAATAAGTGGTGTTAGGAAAACTGGACAGCTACATTTAAAAGTATGAAATTAGAACACTTCCTAACACCTTACACAAAAATAAACTCAAAATGGATTAAAGACCTAAATGTAAGACTGGACACTATAAAACTCTTAGAGGAAAACATAGGAAGAACATTCTTTGACATAACTCACAGCAAGATCTTTTCTGACCCACCGCCTAGAGTAATGGAAATAAAAACAAAAACAAATGGGACTTAATGAAACTTAAAAGCTTTTGCACAGCAAAGGAAGCTACAAACAAGATGAAAGACAACCCTCAGAATGGGAGAAAATATTTGCAAACGAATCAATGGACAAAGGATTAATCTCCAAAATATATAAATAACTCATGCAGCTCAATATTAAAAAAACAAACAACCCAATCCAAAAATGCACAGAAGACCTAAATAGACATTTCTCCAAAGAAGACATACAGATGGCCAAGAGGCACATGAAAAGCTGCTCAAGATCACTAATTACTAGAGAAATGCAAAGCAAAACTACAGAGAAGTATCACCTCACACCAGTTAGAATGGGCATCATCAAAAAATCTACAAACAACAAATGCTGGAGAGGGTGTGGAGAAAAGGGAACCCTCTTGCACTGTTGGTGGGAATGTAAATTGATACAGCCACTATGGAGAACAGTATGGAGGTTCCTTAGAAAACTAAAAATAGAATTACCATATGACTCAGTAATCCCACTACTGGGCATACACCCAGAGAAAACTGTAATACAAAAAGACACATGCACCCCAATGTTCACTGCAGCACTATTTACAATAGCCAAGTCATGGAAGTAACCTAAATGCCCATCGACAGACAAATGGATAAAGATGTGGTACATATACACAATGGAATATTACTCAGCCACAAAAAGGAACAAAACTGGTTCATTTGTAGAGACGTGCATGGACCTAGAGACTGTCATACAGAGTGAAGTAAGTCAGAAAGAGAAAAACAAATATTGTATACGAACGTACATATGTGGAATCTAGAAAGACGGTACAAATGAACCAGTGTGCAAGGCAGAAATAGAGACACAGATGTAGAGAACAAACGTATGGACACCAAGGGGGGAAAGCAGGGGGGAGGGAAGGGTGGGATGAATTGGGAGATTGGGATTGACATATACACACTAATGTGTATAAAACAGATAACTAATAAGAAAAATGAATACATAATCTCCTATAACAGGCACAAGCAGAATATTACTGATTCTTAATAGTCAAGTGGCTCTCAGTCACTTGCATGTCATTTCAACTGAGAAAGTTATCATAGGACATCTAGATCTACTGTCAGAAAAAAAGAAATCACAGATCTGAAATAATTTTTTTAAATTTTAATTTAAAATACAATATAAACTTTTGTGAAAAGGGAAATCTCTGACATTTTTTACCTATAAAATTGGCAAAGATTCCTAAAAAGACAATATCTAGTACTGGATAGGACAGAGTGAAATAAGCACATCCTTATACATAAGTAGGAGTATAAACTTGACACCACCTCTGTAAAGGATAATTTACCAATATGTATAAAGTTGTATGTGCATAACTTTTGGCCCATAATTCTACCAGCAGGCCAACACAAGTGTTAGAACACTACCATCCTTACAACCGTGTCAGGAACTGGTCACACCCACCGGTGGTCCAACACCAGCTCTGGGACCCCTGGGGCATGCAGCCAGACTGGAGAACATGGCTCTGCCTCCCAGTGGGCTAGCTCTAGCCTCAGGAACTGGCTTCACCCACTGAGGGAGGGCACCAGCCCCAGGATCTCTTAGACCCCAACTCCACCTACCAGTGAGCCAGCCCTAGCCCTGGGGCCCTCTGGGGTTCCACAGCCAGCCACCTTGTGACCTGGCCCTATCAACCAATGGCCAGCAGCCACCACAATAGGCAAGGCCTGGCAACCAACCAGCCCAGGGGCCAGCCACACCTAGAGATCACCCACAGTAGTCAGCCAACAACAACAGAAGGACCCACACAGCCCAAGTAAGAGGCACCCCTAGAGGATATAGCTCTGGTGACTGAAGGGGAGTGTACTGATAGAACACATAGAACATCTCCTACAAAAGGCCAATTCTCCAAGGTTGGGAAATGTAACCAACCTACCAGATACAAAGAAATAAACACAGCAACTTAGGCAGAATGAGACAGAGGAAACTGTTCCAAATTAAGAAACAAGATAAAACCCCAGAAGAACGAATTGAAGTGGAGATAGGAAATCTACCCGCAAAAGTTCAAGGTAATGATCACAAAGATGATCAAAGAATTCGGGAGAAGAATGGATGCACAGAGCAAGAAGCTAGAAGTTTTCAACAAAGAGTTAGAAAACAAAGAGAACAACCAAACAGAGATAAAGAATGCAATAACTGAAATAAAAAAATACACTAGAAGGACTCAACAGGAGACTAAACGATATAGAAAACAAATCTGCAAGCAGGTAGAGTAGTGAAAATAACTGAAGCTGAAAAGAAACAAGAAAAAATAATAAAAAGAAATGAGGACAGTTTAAGAGATTGCTGGGATAACATCAAGCATACTAACATTCATATTATAGGGGCCTCAGAGAGAGAGAAAGAGTCAGAGAACACATTTGAAGACATAATAGCTGAATCTGGGAAAGGAAACAGACATCCAAATCAAGGAAGCACAGAGAGTCTCAAACAGGATCAACCCAAAGAAGACCACACCAAGACACAATGTAATTAAAGTGACAAAATTAAAGATAAAGAGAGAATATTAAAAGCAGCAAGAGAAAAGCAACAAGTTATGTAAAAGGGAACTCCCAAAAGGCTATCAGCTGACTTTTCAGTAGAATCTCTGCAGGTCAGAAGGGCACTATATATATAAAGTGATGAAAGGGAAAAAATCTACATCCAAGAATACTCTGCCCCGCAAAGGTCTCATTCAGATCTAATGGAGAGGATAAAAGTTTTACAGACAAACAAAACCTAAAAGAGTTCATTATCGCCAAACCAGCTTTACAAAAAATGTTACAGGGACTTACGTAAGCAAAAAAGAAAAGGCCACAAACAGAAACATGAAAGTTATGAAAGGAAAAATCTCACAGGTAAAGGCAATTATACAATAAACGTAGTAAATCAACCACATACAAAGCTGGTAGGAATGTAAAAAGACAAAAGTAGTAAAATCATCTACATCCACAATAAGCAGTTAAAGGATACACAGAACAGAAAGATGTAAAATATGGTGTCAAAAACAGTAATCGTGAGGGGAGGAGAGTAAGAGTGCAGGGTTGGTAAAATGCATTTAATATTAAGAGATCAGCAACGTAAAATAATCATGTGTATATATACATTGCTATATATGAACCTCATGATAACCACAAACCAAAAATCTATAATAGACACACAAAAAAGAGAAAGGAATCCAAACATAACACTAAAGATAATCATCAAATCACAAGGGAAGAGAACAAAAGAAGAAAGAAACAAAAAAGAGCTATAAAAACAATTAACAAAAGACAAAAGGTACATACCTATCAATAATTACTTTAAATATAAATGGGCTAAATGTCCTAATCAAAAGACATCGAGTGGCTGAATGAATACAAAAGCAAGACCCATATATATATTGCCTACAAGAGACTCACTTCAGATTTAGACACAAAGATTGAAAGTGAAAGGATGGAAAAAGGTATTCCATGCAAATGGACATCAAAAGAAAGCCAGGGTAGCAATACTTATATCAGATGAAATAGACTTTAAAACAAAGACTGTAAGCCTGTAACAGGAGACAAAGAAGGACATTACATAATGATCAAGGGATCAACCAAGAAGATATAACAATTGTAAATACATATGCATCCAACATAGAAGCAACTAAATACATAATGCAAATACTACAGATATAGAGGAAAAAATTGACAATAACATAAAAATGGTAGGGGACTTTAACACCCCACTCATTATATCCATGAACAGGTCACCTAGACAGAAAATCAATATGGAAAAATTGTCCTTAAATAACACATTAGACCAGATGTACTTAATAGATATACATAGAACATTCCATCCAAAAGCAGGAGAATACAATTCTTTTCAAGTGCACATGGAACATTCTCCAGGATAGATCACACACTAGGCCACAAAACGGGCTTCAGTATATTTAAGAAAATTGAAATCATATGAAGCATCTTTTCTGACCACAACACTATCAGACTAGAAATCAACTATAAGATTAAAAAAACAAACAAACAGGGGTTTCCCTGGTGGCGCAGTGGTTGAGAGTCCGCCTGCCGATGCAGGGGACACGGGTTTGTGCCCCGGTCCGGGAAGATCCCACATGCCGCAGAGCGGCTAGGCCCGTGAGCCATGGCCGCTGAGCTTGCGCGTCTGGAGCCTGTGCTCCGCAATGGGAGAGGCCACGACAGTGAGAGGCCCACATACTGCAAAAAAAAAAAAAAAGAAAACAAACAAACAAACAAAAATTGCAAAAAACACACAAACACATAGAGGCCAAACAACATGATATTAAACCAATGGATAACTGAAGAAATCAAAGAAGAAATTTAAAAATTTCCATGGAGGCAAATGAAAACAAAAATACAATGATCCAAAATTTATGGGATGTAGAAAAACAGTTCTAAAAGGGAAGTTTATAGTGATACCACCCTATCTTGGGAAACAAGAAAAACCTCAAATAAACAACCTAACCTTACATTTAAAGGAACTATAAAAAGAAGAACAAACAAAATGAAAAATTAGAAGGAAAGAAATTATAAAGATCAGAGCAGAAACAAATGAAATAAAGACAAAAAAAAAGAAAGAAAAAATGAAACTAGGAGCTGTTTCTTTGAAAAGATAAACAAAATTAATAAGCCTTTAGCCAGACTTATCAAGAAAAAAAGAGAGGGGGCACAAATAAAATCTGAAATGAAAAAAGAAAAGTCAGAAATGATAGCACAAAAATACAAAGAATAAGAGACTACTACAAATATATGGCAACAAAATGGGCAACCTAGAAGAAATGGATCAATTACTAGAAATGTACAATCTCCTAAAACTGAACCAGAAAGAAACAGAAAATATGAACAGGCCAATACCAATAAAGAAATTGAAATAGTAAAAAAAAAAAAAAAAAAACAAAAACCTCCCAACAAACAAAACTCCAGGACCAGACAGCTTCATAGGTAATTCTACCAAACATTTAGAGAAGAGTTGACCCCATCCTTCTCAAACTATTCCAAAATATTGCAGAAAAAGGAAGGCTTATGAACTCATTCTACAAGGCCAGTATCACCCTGATACCAAAACCAGACAGGTATCACAAAAAGAGAAAATTACAGGCCAATATCCCTGATGAACATAGAGGCAAAAATCCTCAACAAAATATGAGCAAAATAAATTCAACAATATACTTAAAGGATCATGCACCATGTTCAAGTGGGATTTATCTCACGGATTCAGGGATAGTTCAATATTTGCAAATCAATCAATGTGATACACCACATTAACAAATTGAGGGAAAAAAAACATATGATCATCTTAATAGATGCAGAAAAAGCTTTTGCCAAAATTCAACATCCATTTATAATTAAACGAAAATTCTCCAGAAAGTGGTTAGAGAAGGAACATAGCTCAACATAATAAAAGCCATATATGATAAGCCCACAGCTAATATCATACTCACACCAAAAAGGTGAAAGCATTTCTTCCAAGATCAGGAACAAGAATGCCTGCCCACTCTTGCAACTTTTATTCAACATAGTATTGGAAGTCCTAGCCACAGCAATCAGACAAAAAAAGAAAGAAAGAAAGAGAGAGAGAGAGAGGAAGGAAGAAAATGAATCCAAATTGGAAAGGAAGAGGTAAAACTGTCCCTGTTTGCAGATGACATGGTACTATACACAGAAAATCCTAAAAATGCCACCAAAAAACTATTAGAGCTCATCAATGAATTTGGTAAAGTTGCAGGATACAAAATTAATACACAGAAATCTGTTGCATTTCTATACACTGACAACAAACTATCAGAAAGAGAAATTACAGAAATAATTCCATTTATAATTGTATTAAAAAGAATAAAATATCTACTAATAAACCTACCTAAGGTAAAAGACCTGTACTTGGAAAGCTATAAAACAATAAAGAAAGAAACTGAAGATGACACAAACAAATGTAAAGAGATACGTATCCAGTATGTCTTTAATGTTGTTAAAATGACCATACTACCCAAGGCAATCTATAGATCCAATTCAATCCCTATGAAAATACCAACGGCATTTTTCACAGTACTACAACAAATAATTTTAAAATTTGTATGGAAGCACGAAAGACCCCAAATAGCCCCAACAATCTTGAGAAAGAAGAAGAGAGCTGGAGGTATCACGCTCCCTGACTTCAGACTATACCACAAAGCCACTGTAATCAAAACAGTATGGTACTGGCACGAAGCAAATACATAGACCAATGGAACAAAATAGAGAGCCCAGAAATAAACCCCCACACTTAAGGTAAATTAATCTACAACAAAGGAGGCAAAAATCAACAACGGAGAAAAGACAGTCTCTTCAATAAGGGGTGCTGGGAAAACTGGACAGCTACATGTAAAAGAATAAAATTAGAACATTTTTTCACACCATATACAAATATAAACTAAAAACGATTAAAGACCTAAACGTAAGACCAGAAACCATAAAACTCCTAGAAGAAAACATACACAGAACACTCTTTCGCACAAATTGTAGCACTATATTTTTGGATCTGTCTCTGAAGGCAAAGGAAACAAAAGCAAAAATTAACAAATGGGAACTAAACTTAAATGCTTTTTCATAGCAAAGGAGACCACTGACAAAACAGAAAGACAACCTACTGCACGGGAGAAAATATTTGCAAATGATATGACTGATAAGAGGCTAGTATCCAAAATACATAAACAGGTCATACAACTCAATATCAAACAAACAAACAATCCGATTAAAAAATGGGCAGAAGACCTGAACAGACATTTTTCCAAAGACGACATATAGATGGCCAACAGGCGTATGAAAGGATGCTCAATTAATCATCAGAAAAATGTAAATCAAAACCACAGTGAGATATTACCTCACACCTGTCACAATGGTTATCATCAGAAAGACCACAAATAACAAATGTTGCCAAGGGTGTGGAGAAAAGGGAACACTAGTACACTGTTAGAGGGAATGTAAATTGGTTTAGCCAGGATGGAAAACAGTATGGAGGTTCCTCAAAAAACTAAGAATAGAACTACCATATGATCTAGCAATTCCACTCCTGGACATATATCCAAAGAAAATAAAAACACTAATTCTAAAAGAGACATGCACCCCAGTGTTCACCTCAGCATTATTTACAACAGCCAAGATATGGAAACAACCTAAGTGCCCATAAAGAAGATGTGGTGTGTGTGTGTGTGTGTATATATATATATATATATATATATATATATATATATATATACAATGAAATATTATTAAGCCATAAAAAGATGAAATTTTGCCATTTGCAGCAACGTGGATGGACGTGGAGGATATAAGGCTTAGTGAAATAAGTCAGAGAATGACAAATACTGTATGTTATCACTCACATGTTGAATCTAAAAAACAAAACAAATTAGTGAATATAACAATAAAAAATAGAGTCGCACATACAGAGAACAAACTACCAGTGAGGAGAGAGAAGGGGGAGGGGCAAGCTAGGAGTAGGGAATTAAGAGGTACAAATTTACTATGTATAAAATAATAAGCTACAAGAATATACTGTACAGCACAGGGAACATAGCCAATATTTTATAAAAACCATAAACGGAGTATAATCCAATTATAAAAGTTTTGAATCACTATGTTGTACACCTGAAACTAATATATTATAAACCAACTATACCTCGATAGTAAATAAACATGGGGGGGCAGTAAGTAATCACAAATAAGCTCACAGATTTAGCTAACAAGATGTTAACCTAACTAATAATTATAGTACTAAAAATATGGAATTATTTGAATATTTATCTAGAAGTAATAGGATAAACCAAACTATGACCCACAGGTCTAATCCAACCCTCGACCTTTTTTCATCCAGCCTACGGCCTAAGAGTAGTTTTGATATTTTAAATGTTGAAATAAGTCAAAAGAATATTTTATAACACACAAAAATGATATAAAATTCAAATTTCTGTGTCCATAAATAAAGTTTTACTGGAACACAACCAAACCCACACTCATTGACATATTATCTATGATGGCTGTTTTGGTGCTATAACAGCAGAGTTGGGTAGATGCCAAAGGCTGTATGGCCCCCAAAGCCTAAAATATTTACTATCTTGCCCTTTACATAAAAAGTTTGTAACCCTCAGTTAAATAAACCATGGTTGAATCATAGCATAAATTTATGTTGCCATTTAAAATGGTATCGAAGATTATTTAATAGCTTGCAAGAGTCCTTAAGGGATTCAACGAGATAGATTACCCAAGAGTGTATCAAGTTATGGCCACAGTGTTGTTAATTTTAGTAACATACAAAATAGAATAAAGACTGGAACAATATGTACCAAAATATTAGTGGTTTTGTCTCCGGGTAGTGGGATTTCAGGATTAAAAAAAAATTTATTCCTTACCACTTATATTTTCTAAAAGAACGTATCTTTTAATATTAATAAAATTGTGGCAGACAAACTCTGAAATAGCCCACAATTGTCAATACCTCCTTGTATTTACACCTTGTGTAATCCCCTCCCATTTAGTGTGGATGTGATCTGTTACTTGCATTTTAAAAACAGAAGACGGTAAATGTTTGTCACTCTCATGATTAAGTTACACAGTAGTGACTTTTGTCTTACCAGTAGACTCTCTATATTGTCTTATTGCCTTGAACACTTTTTGAACCAAGTATCCATGTTAGGGAGACCCACGTGGCAAAGAACTGAGTGTGGCCTCTGGACAACAGTTAACTAAGATTTAAGTTGATCTCTGGCCAACAGCCAGCAAGAGACTGAGGCCTTCAGTCCAACAAGCTGCAGAGATCTAAATCCTGTCAACACCATATGATCTTGGAAGCAGATTCTTCTCCATAAAGCTATTAGATAAAACCTTAACCCTGGATGATGCCTTGATTGAAACTCATGAGAGACCCTGAAGCAAAGGACCCAGCTAATCTGTGCCCAGATTCCTGACCCAAAGAAACTGTGAGACCAAAAATGTGTATTAAGGCACTAAATTTGTGGTAATTTGTTATGCAGCAATACATAACTAATACAAAGGTAAAGGTTATTTATAATAAATAATAAAGAAGAAAATAGCAACTTTTGGGTAGCTAAGCAATCTCAATTTTTTTGGATGGTGGATATGACATTAGAAAAGTGAATGGAACAAATTAATGGGTCAGCCAAATTCTGACCTTTAGATAAAATTAAGGTGCCAACCAGCAATTGTGGGGGCTGCCCCAAGTCCTGTAGCTATTCACGTTTGGACTCAAAGATCCTGGAAAGAAGTTCTGACTACCCAAATCAACCAGAGCCTGGATATGCTACTGTCTAAGCTCAACAAGAAACGGTCATTTGATTCCCAGTGCTCTCTAGAGTTCTGCACCCATCTCCTCCCCTCCAAAACCCAACCCATTTGAATGATATGAAAAGAAAACTTATTGCCACAGGATTCTTGCTCTGAAATTGCAGCCACCACCAATATCTAATATCTTCCCAAGGCTCATAATGTATATATAAAGAGTATAAAATAAGCACGCCCTAGCGACTTCCCTGGTGGTGCAGTGGTTAGGAATCTACTTGCCAATGCAGGGGACATGGGCTTGAGCCTTGGTCTGGGAAGATCCCACATGCCACAGGGCAACTAACCCCATGTGCCACAACTACTGAGCCTACGCTCTAGAGCCCAGGAACCACAACTACTGAGCCCGCTTGCCACATCTACTGAAGCCCACGTGCCTAGAGCCTGTGCTCTGCAACGAGAAGCCACTGCAATGAGACGCCCATGCACTGCAACGAAGACTAGCTCCTGCTCGCCACAACTAGAGAAAGCCTGCATGCAGCAACGAAGACCCAACACAACCATAAATAAATAAATAAATAAATTTATTTATTTAAAAAAATAAACATGCCTTATGTTTTTCACTAAAAGCAAGTTATTCATTTTCACCTTGATCAACAGGATAATTACATGTGTAACTCTCCCATTCCAACCCCAAAATTGTCTTTAAATAAATTTCATGCAAGTTTTATGTCTAACAAGCCATTACATTTTTATAACTCAAGCAGTAATAGCAGTTTATTAGATTTTAAAAATGCCCTACTGATCACTGAAGGTCTTTCTCCTTCCTCAAGTAGCTCTTAAATGACAAGTCATTGTTCATCATGATTACTAGGTATTAGTCACAAATCATAAATATCCCCAATTTCTTGCAGTGGGTCTTTAGGGTATTAAAATAGAACAAAATGGAGCTTCCCTGGTGGCGCAGTGGTTGAGAGTCTGCCTGCCGATGCAGGGGACACAGGCTCGTGCCCCAGTCTGGGAGGATCCCACATGCCGCAGAGTGGCTGGGCCCATGAGCCGTGGCCGCTGAGCCTGTGCGTCCGGAGCCTGTGCTCCGCAACGGGAGAGGCCCGCGTACCGCAAAAAAAAAAAAAAAAAAAAAAAAAGGACAAAATTAATAAACTGCCCTCTGAACCACTTAAAAGCATCTCGTTTAGATTTATAAATATTCCAGAGAGATAGTCAAAGCATTGTCAAGACCAGTATTATCTGCATTTTTGGTAAACAGTAACGATAAAGCTCAATTCTGATCTTGTACTGCCCAACGAACTGCATTACCAACACTGAATGGGCAAAAATTCCTTCTGCTTGAGGCTTCCCCCGTCTGAATCACAGTTGAAATATTTATGGTTATTCTTGTTATAGTAAAACTGCTTTCACATATTTCCTCCAGAGTGAAACCTCAAGTTTGAAGGACTCCTCAGTAATTTTGAGAGTTTATGACACAAATTATCTTGGAAGCTTTTGCAGATGAAGAACTATAAAGACTTGAGAATGAAAGCTCAAACTGGCTGCAAGGATCAATAGTCTCAAGTGGAGTTGTCCTAAGGGAAATCATGAAAAAACAGACATTTTACTCCTTTGGCTCACTGGATTTGATATCAGTGAAGTCTTCTGAAACGTGGTGGAGGTTTCCATTCTTCATTTTTGTCTTTTTTTCTGCCCTGCATAGGCCTCTCTGAATACCACTGCCCCTATGGCCTGAAGATGATACAAGTATTCTTTTCCTTTCCTCAAATCGTCCAACACTTTATTCATCCAACTCTGTCACAGTATTCTTTGTTCCATAGTCTTTATGTATGCATATCTCTTTTACACTAAGTAATTTAAGGCTATCTATCTTATTTTACAAACTTCCTAAAGCCTTGCACAAATTAGGTACTTTAAAATGTTGGGAAAACCTATAGATATTTAGAAAGAGATTAAAAGACACATTAACTGACTGTAGTATATGGAATTTAATTGTATCCTGACTCAAAAAAATTAGGTGTTAAAAAATTTTGTGAGAGGAGGGAAAGTCAAACATTGGCTGACAATATTAAGGAATTGTTAGACGTGATAAAGACATTGTTTATGTTGTTTAAAAAGAGTAACCGTATATATATATATATATATATATATATATGTATATATATATATATATATATATATTTGTATTTACATATGTATAAATGGAAGAAATGGCAGGAAGTTTGGAATTTGCTTCATACTAGCTGGGAAGATGGGTAGGGATATAAATGAAACAATGTTGATTATGAGTTCAATTGGGTGGTGGGTACTTGGAGGTAGGTACCCTTGCTTTAAAAATCACCCCGATTAGAAGGGAGTCTGGGGGAAAATGGATACATGTATATGTATGGCTGAGTTGCTTTGCCCTGTGCACCTGAAACTATCACAACATTGTTAATTAGATATACTCCAATATAAAATAAAAAGTTAAGTAAAAAATTAAAAAAAACTAACACCTAGTCACATTATAGCAAAATGACAAATATAAAATTATAAATTAAAAAAAATCACCCCAAATAGTGGACTAAAACAATGACAGCATTTATTTTGCTCACAAATGTGCAATTGGGGCAGCTCTTGGTGGGGGACAGCTCAAATCTATTCCACTTAGTGACTGCTGGGGGGTGGGTAGCTCGAAGTTTGAAAGGTTGGGATCATCTGAAGACTTGTTAGCTCATATGTCTGGTGTTTGATACTGGCTATCAGCGGGAACTTTTGCTGGGCTGTTGGCCAGAACACCTATGTACGGATTGGACTTGCTCACAATATGGCAGCTAAGCTCCAAGGGTGAGGGGAGAGACAGAAAGAGAAAGAGAGACAGTCAGAGAGAGCAAGAGAGAGCACAAGCGAGCGTGGGCACAAGGCATAGGCTGTACTGTCTTATGACCCTGTCTCTTGTTATCACTTCTAACACATTCTATTGGTTGGAAGCAAGTCACTAAAACTAAGGCCAATCCATATCCAAAACTCTTCTTTTGATGGGAGGACTGTCGAAGAATTTAGAGTTCACTCTATAGCCAAAAATTACTTACATTCCTCCCATATGCAAATTACACTCACCCCCCTCCCAAGGCCCCCCAAAGGCTTGTCTATCATGACAACAGGCTTAGGCTTGAGGACAAGTATCTCATCATAAAAGTCAGGCCCAACTGCAGATAAAGTTACTCAGATTATTTCCTCAATTTCAGCTCTTTTGGGTTCAGTTCTTGGTCTAAAATCCTGAGAATTAAAGAGACAAGTTTTCTGACCTCCTTAAAATCAATAAACAATGGTTAGAAAGGAATACACACAAAATAAAGATTTAATTGTATGACAATAACAGCACAAAGGAGGGGGAAATGGAGCTATATAGGAGCAAAGTTTTTGAATATTGATATTATATTGGTATTAACCTGAACTAGATTGTTACAGACTATGATGTTAATTGTAATCCCTAGGGCAACCACTAAGAAAGTAACTAAAAAATACATAGTAAAAGGAAAGACAAGGGAATTAAACTAGTACAGTAGAAAATATCTATTCAACACAAAAAAGAAACAGAAAAGGGTAGAATCCTATTAAAATCAAATATAAGGATAAAAGAATAAGAATAGCATCCCTACAGATGATACAAGCATGTCAGAGACATGCCCACAAACAGATGAGAATTATAACCTTTTATTTCAAAATGAAAATTAAAGAAGAAATTAAGAAGATGATAGAGATTTAACCAGAATTAGAAAAATTCAAATGAAAGTACTGGAGATTTGACGAGAAGAAAAAATTTAGAAAATAATTTAAAGTGAAAGAAAAAAAATATTTCAGAAATGAAGACTAAACCAGAAGGAACACACAACAAATATGCACAAGCAGTAATGCTGTAGGAGAAATAAAACATGAAAAGGAAAAGAACTTAAATCAAAATGAAACAAGGACTTCCCTGGTGGCACAATGGTTAAGAATCCGCCTACTAATGCAGGGAACATGGGTTTGATCCCTGGTCGGGGAAGACCGCACATGCCATGGAGCAACTAAGCTTGTGCGACACAACTACTGAGCTTGTGCTCTAGAGCCCGTGAGCCACGACTACTGAAGCCCGTGCACCTAGAGCCCATGCTCTGCAACAAAGAGAAGCCACCGCAATGAGAAGCCTGCACACTGCAAGGAAGAGTAGCCCCTGCTCGCCACAACTAGAAAAAGCCCACGTGCAGCAACAAAGATCCAACAAGCCAAAAATAAATAAATAAATTTATACATTTAAAAAATGAAATGAAAAATACAGTAATCTGAAAGAAAGCGATGGGTGCAGAAGGCAGACAAAGTAGATCCAAAATACATACAATGGGAGTCACTAAAGAAGAGAACCAAAGAAATGGAACTGAAAAGAGACTAAAAATTATAAAATTAAAAAAAATCTTTTGCCTATATATTGAAATGACACATCATACACCTGGGAAAAATCAATCCAGAACAGCCAACACTAAGTAATAGGAGGGGAAAAAAAACACTTCCTTCTATTCTTCTACTACATGTAACACTTGTTTTTCTTCTCATTACTCTCGGTACTTCATTTCTGACACTGAATGTATGGTTTTTTTTCCCCACACCAACCAATTTTCTGACACCAGCTGGGTGTCCTACAATTCCATCAATTCTGACACTATCTAACAGGAGTTAGTGTCGGGTCCCACAAGTAAGGACTCAGTTCCAAAAAACTACTCCCATTTCAGAACCAGTCACAAGTCGAAGCCTGTCATACTTCTAACTAACTGGGGGTTCCTATAAATTGGGGGTTGCCACAACTGACACCTCAGGTTCAGTAATTTCCTAGGATGGCTCACAGAACTCAGGAAAGCACTACGCTTACTATTACCCATATATTACAAAGAATATGGCTCCGGAGCAGACAAAAGAGATGCACAGCGCAAGGAATGTGGAAAGAGGGAAGGAACTTCCATAGCTTCTCCAGGTACGCCACTCTCCCAGAACCTCAGGTGTTCACCAATCCAGAAGCTCTACAAAGGCTAGAAGCATTAACCAATACAATTAGACAGGAGGAAGTACTTCAGGTTTAAGAACTGAAAGGAAGGGAGAAAACATCTCTATTTTTAGATGGCATGATTATATATTTGGGGAAACAATAGTAGTAAATCAATGGGAAAAATGACTAAAAACAAAGCAACATTAGTAAAGTGGTAGATTATAAAATTAATACAAAATCAACAGCTTTAATATTTACAAACAAAAACCCAGTTAAAAAGCATAAATGAAGGGACTTCCCTGGTGGCGCACTGGTTAAGAATCTGCCTGCCAATGCAGAGGAAGTGGGTTCTATCCCTGGTCCAGGAAGATCCCACATGCTGAGAGCAACAAAGCCTGTGTGCCACAATTACTGAGCCTGCGCTCTAGAGCCCACAAGCCACAACTACTGAGCCCACGTGCCCCAACTATCGAAGCCCGCGTGCCTAGACCCCATGCTGTGCAACAAGAGAAGCCACCACAATGAGAAGCCCACACACCACAATGAAGAGTAGCCCCCACACACCACAATGAAAAGTAGCTCCCGCTCTCTAGTAGCAAGAAGACAAAGCCCGTGCACAGCAACAAAGACCCGATGCAGCCAAAAATAAATAAATACATTAAAAATTTACTTAAAAAAAGCATAAATGAAGAAACTATGAAATATTTCCAAAGGACACAAAAGTAGATTTGAACAACAGGGAAGAAAAAACAGGTTCTTACACAGGAAGGCACATCATACAGAAATTTGTTTTCTATAAATTGATTAACGAATTTATTAATTAATAGCAATAAAAATAAAGGTACTGGAGAATTATTTAAATTTATCCTGAAAGAACAAAAAAGGGAAAACAGCCACAAAGAAAAGCAAATAGCAATGAGGAGCTCGTCTTGCCAGGTTTTTAAGAAATATTATAAATCTTCCATCATAAACCAGTTTGGTACAAGTGCATAATAAGACAAGCCAAAGACAAAAGTATAAGAAAAGACAAAAGTATACTGAAATGTAGTGTCAATTAACAGTAGTATCTCACATTCTGCAAAAGGAACTCTGGTTGGAAGAGCCAGGTGTGAGGCCTCTTCATGTGGCTCCCTGTGAGTAACTGAAACCTGACTAAGCAAAAAGGAAAAAAAAAGCCATCTCTGACCTGTGACTACTTTCAAGGCTACTGTTTTTCTCTGTGGAACACTGCCTTTGGGGCAAAACAAGGAAGAAGCAGGTGATTCTAACCCGCAGCGCAGAAGGAGGCCCACTGCAGGCCAGGTTCTCCAGCTCTGAAGGCATTCCAGCTGTGTGGTGCTCCAGCCAGGTGTCAGGCCTGAGCTGCTGAGCTGGGAGAGCCAAGTTCAGGACACTGGACCACCAGAGACCTCCTGGTCCCACGTAATGTCAATCGGTGAGAGCTCTTCCAAAGATCTCCATCTCAAACCTAAGACAGCTCCCCTCAATGACCAGCAAGCTCCAGTGCTGGGCATCACATGTCAAACAACTAGCACAACAGGAACATAACCCCACCCACTAGCAGAAAGACTGCCTAAAATCATACTAAATTCACAGACACCCCAAAACACACTACTGGACGTGGTCCTGCCCAGCAGAAGGACAAGATCCAGCCTCATCCACCAGAACACAGGCACCAGTCCCCTCCACCAGGAAGACTACATAATACACTGAACCAACCTTACCCACTGTGGGCAGACATCAAAAACAACAGGAACTACGAACCTACAGCCTGTGAAAAGGAGACCCCAAACACAGTAAGTTACGCAAAATAAGACGACAGAGAAATACGCAGTGGACAAAAGAGTAAGGTAAAAACCCACCAGACGAAACAAATGAAGAGGAAATAAACAGTCTACCTGAAAAAGAATTCAGAGTAATGATAGTAAAGATATCCAAAATCTGGGAAATACAATGGAGAAAACACAAGAAACATTTAACAAGGACTTAGAAGAACTAAAGAGCAAACAAACAAGGATGAACAACAAATGAAATTAAAAATTCTCTAGAAGGAATCAATAGCAGATTAACTGAGGCAGAAGAACAGTCAAGTGACCTGGAAGATAAAATAATGGGAATGTTTACAACAGAGCAGAGCAAAGTAAAAAGAATGAAAAGAATTGAGGATAGTCTCAGAGGCCTCTGGGACACCATTAAAGGTACCAACATTCGAATTACAGGGGTGACAGAAGAAGAAGAGAAAAAGAAAAGGAATGAGAAAATATTTGAAGAGATTATAGTTGAAAACTTCCCTAGTATGGGAAAGGAAATAGGCAATCAAGTCCAGGAAGCGCAGAGAGTCCCATAAGGGATAAATCCAAGGAGAACTCGCCAATACACATATTAATCAAACTATCAAAAATTAAACACAAAGAAAAAACATTAAAAACAGCAAGGGAAAAGCAATAAATAACATTTAAGGGAATCCCCATAAGGTTAACAGCTGATCTTTCAAAAGAAACTCTGCAAGCCAGAAGGGAGTGGCAGGACATATTTAAATTGATGAAAGGGGAAAACCTACAACCAAGATTAATCTACCCAGCTAGGATCTCATTCAGATTCGAAGGGGAAATTAAAACCTTTACAGACAAGCAAAAGCTAAGAGAATCCAGCACTACCAAACACGCTTTACAACAAATTCTAAAGGAACTTCTCTAGGCAGGAAACACAAGAGAAGGAAAAGACCTACAATAACAGAACCAAAACAATTAAGAAATGGTAATAGGAATATACATACTGATAATTACCTTAAATGTAAATGGATTAAATGCTCCAACCAAAAAACACAGACTGGCTGAATGGATACAAAAACAGGACCCGTACATACGCTGTCTACAAGAGACCCACTTCAGACCTAGGGACACATACAGACTGAAACGGAGGAGAGGGAAAAAGATATTCCATGCAAATGGACATCAAAACAAAGCTGGACTAGCAAGTCCCATATCAGACAAAATAGACTTTAAAATAAAGACTATTACAAGAGACAAAGAAGGACACTACATTATGATCAAGGGATCAATCCAAGAAGAAGATATAACAATTGTAAATATTTATACACCCAACATAGGAGCACCTCAACATATAAGGCAAATGCTAATAGCCATTAAAGGGGAAATTGAAAGTAACAATCATAGTAGGGGACTTTAACACCCCACTTTCACCAATGGACAGATCATCCAAAATGAAAATAAATAAGGAAACACAGGCTTTAAATGATACATTAAACAATATGGACACAATTGATATTTATAGGACAATCCATCCAAAAACAACAGAATACACTTTCTTCTCAAGTGCTCATGGAACATTCTCCAAAATAGATATCTTGGGTAACAAATCAAGCCTTGGTAAATTAAGAAAATTGAAATCATATCAAGTATCTTTTCCAACCACACTGCTATGAGACTAGATATCAATTACAGGAAAAAACCTGTAAAAAATACAGACACATGGAGGTACACAATACACTACTTAATAACCAAGAGATCACTGAAGAAATCAAAGAGGAAATCAATAAATACCTAGAAACAAATGACAATGAAAACATAACGACCCAAAACCTATGGGATGCAGCAAAAGCACTTCTAAGAGGGAAGTTTATAGCAATACAATTCTACCTCAAGGAACAAGAAACATCTCAAACAAACAACCTAACCTTACATCTAAAGCAATTAGAGAAAGAATAAAAAAAACCCAAAGTTAGCAGAAGGAAAGAAATCAAAAAGATCATATCAAAAATAAATGAAAAATAAATGAAGGAAATAGCAAAGATCAATAAAACTAAAAGCTGGTTCTTTGAGAAGGTAAACAAAATTGATAAACCATTAGCCAGACTCATCAAGAAAAAAAGGGAGAAGACTCAAATCAATAGAATTAGAAATGAAAAAGGAGAAGTAACAACTGACACTGCAGAAATACAAAAGATCATGAGAGATTACTATAAGCAACTCTATGCCAATAAAATGGACAACCTGGAAGAAATGGACAAATTCTTAGAAAAACACAACCTTCCAAGACTGAACCAGGAACAGATCGAAAATATAAGCAAACCAATCACAAGCACTGAAATTGAGGCTGTGATTAAAAATCTTCCAACAAACAAAAGCCCAGGACCAGATGGCTTCACAGGTGAATTCTATCAAATATTTAGAGAAGAGCTGACACCTATCCTTCTCAAACTCTTCCACAATATAGCAGAGGGAGGACACTCTCAAACTTATTCTATGAGGCCACCATCACCCTGATACCAAAACCAGACACACATGTCACAAAGAAAACTACAGGCCAGTATCACTGATGAACATACATGTAAAAATCCTCAATGAAATACTAGCAAACGGAATCCAACAGCACATTAAAAGGATCATACACCATGATCAAGTGGGGTTTATCCCAGGAATGCAAGGACTTTTCAGTATATGCAAATCAATCAATGTGATAAACGGTATCAACAAATTGAAGAAAAACCATACGATCATCTCAATAGATGCAGAAAAAGCTTTTGACAAAATTCAACACCCATTTAAGATAAAAACTCTCCAGAAAGTAGGCACAGAGGGAACTTAGCTCAACATAATAAAGGCCATATATGACAAACTCACAGCCAACATCATTCTCAATGGTGAAAAACTGAAACCCTTTCCACTAAGATCAGGAACAACACAAGGCTGTCCACTCTCACCATTATTATTCAACATAGTTTTGGAAGTTTTAACCACAGCAATCAGAGACAAAAAAGAGATAAAAGTAATGCAAATCGGAAAAGAAGAAGTAAAGCTGTCACTATTTGCAGATGACATGATACGATACATAGAGAATCCTAAAGATGCTATCAGAAAACTACTACAGCTAATCAATGAATTTGGTAAAGTAGCAGGATACGAAAGTAATGCATAGAAATCTCATGCATTCCTATACTCTAATGATGACAAATCTGAATGAGAATTTAAGGAAACACTCCCACTTACCACTGCAACAAAAAGAATAAAATATCTAGGAATAAACCTACCTAAGGAGACAAAAGACCTGTATGCAGAAAACTACAAGACACTGATGAAAGAAATTAAAGATGATACAAACAAATGGAGAGATATACCATGTTTTTGGACTGGAAGAATCAACACTGTGAAAATGACTATACTACCCAAAGCAATCTACAGATTCAATGTAATCCCTATCAAACTACCACTGGCATTTTTCACAGAACTAGAACAAAAAATTTCACAATTTGTATGGAAACACAAAAGACCCCGAATAGCCAAAGCAATCTTGAGAAAGAAAAACGGAGCAGGAGGAATCAGGCTCCCTGACTTCAGACTATACTACAAAGCTACAGTAATCAGAACAGTATGGTACCGGCAAAAAACCAGAAATATAGATCAACGGAACAGGATAGAAAGCCTAGAGATAAACCCACGCACATATGGTTACCTTATCTTTGATAAAGGAGGCAAGAATATACAAAGGAGACAGCCTCTTCAATGAGTGATGATGGAAAAACTGCACAGCTACATGTAAAAGAATAAAATTAGAACACTCCCCAACACCATACACAAAAATAAACTCAAAACTGATTGCAGGCCTAAATGTAAGGCCAGACACTATAAAACTCTTAGAGGAAAACATAGGCAGACACTCTATGACATAAATCACAGCAAGATCCTTTTTGACCCACTTCCTAGAGAAAGGGAAATAAAAGCAAAAATAAATAAATGGGACCTAATGAAACTTAAAAGCTTTTGTACAGCAAAGGAAACCATAAAAAAGATGAAAAGACAACCCTCCGAATGGGAGAAAATATTTGCAAAGTAACTGACTGAGGAATAATCTTTAAAATATACAAGCAGCTCATGCAGCTCAATATCCAAAAAACAAACAACCCAATCTAGAAATGGGCAGAAGACCTAGATAGATATTTCTCCAAAGATATACAGATTGTCAACAAACACATGAAAGGACGCTCAACATCACTAATCAGTACAGAAATGCAAATCAAAACTACAATTAGGTATCACCTCACACCAGTCGAATGGCCATCATTTAAAAATCTACAAACAATAAATGCTGGGGAGGGTATGGAGAAAAGGGAACCCTCTTACACTGTTAGTGGGAATGTAAACTGATACCCCACTATGGAGAACAGTATGGAGGTTCCTTAAAAAACTAAAAATAGAACTACCATATGACCCTCCAATCCCACTACTGGGCATATACCCTGAGAAAACCATAATTCAAAAAGAGTCACATACCACAATGTTCATTGCAGCTCTGTTTACAATAGCCAGGACATGGGAGCAACCTAAGTGTACATCGACAGATGAATGGATAAAGAAGATGTGGCACATATATACAATGGAATATTACTCAGCCATAAAAAGAAATGAAATTGAGTTATTTGTAGTGAGGTGGATGGACCTAGCATCTGTCATACAGAGTGAAGTAAGTCAGAAAGAGAAAGACAAATACCGTATGCTAACACATATATATGGAATCTAAAGGTTCTCAAGACCTTAGATGCAGGACAGGGATAAAGATGTAGACATAGAGAATGGACTTGAGGACATGGGGAGAGGGAAGGGTAAGCTGATACCAAGTGAAAGAGTGCCATGGACATATATACACTACCAAATGTAAAACAGATAGCTAGTGGGAAGCAGCCTCATAGCACAGGGAGATCAGCTCATGCTTTGTGCCCACCTAGAGGGGTGGGATAGGGATGGTTGAAGGCAGACACAAGAGGGAGGGGATATGGGGATATATGTATACGTATAGATGATTCACTTTGTTATACAGCAGCAACTAACACAGCAGTGTAAAGCAATTATACTCCAATAAAGATGTTTTAAAAAATAGTAGTATCTCAATAAATAGGGAAAAGATGAATTTTCTAATAAATGTTGTTAGAATAACCAGATAGTTTTACAGAAATCATTAAAACTGGATTCAGGGACTTCCCTCGTGGCGCAGTGGTTAAGAATCCGCCTGCCAATGCAGGGGACATGGGTTCGAGCCCTGGTCCGGGAAGATCCCACATGCTGCCAAGCAACTAAGCCCGTGTGCCACAACTACTCAGCCTGTGCTCTAGAGCCCGCAAGCCACAACTACTGAGCCCGCATGCTGCAACTAGTTAAGCCCACGCGCCTAGAGCCCGTGCTCCACAACAAGAGAAGACACCGAGATGAGAAGCCCAAGCACCGCAATGAAGAGTAGCCCTCGCTCACTACAACTAGAGAAAGCCGGTGCGTAGCAATGAAGACCCAATGCAGCCAAAAAAAAATTTTTTTAAACTGGATCCATTCCTCCAATCAATATGAAAAGATGTTCCATTAGAGAAATGCAAACTGAAACTATACTGATACATATTTCTCACCTATGAGGTTGGCAAATACCCAAATGTTTGACAACTTTCTCTAATGGCACTCTCATACATTACTGGTATATACTACTTACCTATGAAGGGGAATTTGGCAGTACCTAGCAAACTTGCATGTGCATTTACCTTTTGACACAGCAATTCCACTTCTAGGAATCTTCCAAAGTGAAACAGGCAAAAACACAAAGAGCACAAAGCTGTTCACTGCTGCACCGTTGTAATAGCAAAAGACTGGAAATAATCCAAATGTCCGTCAATAGGGGAAAGGCTGAATAAACCATGGTATATCAACGTGGTTGCTGTGAAAAGAAATGAGGACTATCTCTATATACTCTTATAGAATTATCTCCAGGATACATTATTAACTGAAAAAGATAGAGGAAAACCGTATACACTATTCTTTTATTTATCTAAGGAAGGGCTTTGAAAATCTATGCTTATGTTTAAAACAAACTTTAAAAAACTATAAAAAAAAAACTTCCCTTGGGAGAGCGAGAAAATAGGATGAACAGGGGACAGAAGCCAGATTTCTCTGAATATTTTTTTCTTTACATCTAATTTGAATCATGTAAACACTCTGATAATTATAAAGCAAAATTAAAATTTAAAAATCCTTAGAAGACTGAAAATGAAACACATGATCCCGTGCGTTCAAGTGACTTTAAAACATAGCAACTTGACTGTATAACCCTAGTGAGATATACCTAAATAACAAAAAGAACTGAGAGGGAGGAAAAATTTTAAACGTTTTTACTAATACTATTAATGGTAGTTTAGAAATTGTTATTGTGAGACTACTGTGTGTGACTCTTGTATAAAACAAATGCGTTATAGTTGGCATCACTGAGAAGTAGGATTTTCAGCATATAATAAAGGAAATACACAAAGGTAAGATCACTCAAGTTGAATTTTAAAAATGTAGTCCTAGATTTGAAATATCAATTTGAAGAATATGATGAATGGAATTAACATATACTTACTTCTTAGTTCTGTTCACTGAACAAACAATGATCAAACCAGTAGAAATGAACACCCCTAACGCCAAGATTACTCTCTATGTGTATTATAGTCCATATAATACCATTTCTGAAAAAGTAAACAAAGCTCTTTAGAAAAACGGCTAATTTCAGGTCTGAGGAAGGAAATATACACAATAAACCTGGAATATCTTACCATCAGAAAACAAAGTTACCAAAGACTACTTAAATGCTAGTTTAAAATGAGACAATGGGGCTTCCCTGGTGGCGCAGTGGTTGAGAGTCTGCCTGCCGATGCAGGGGACACAGGTTTGTGCCCTGGTCTGGGAAGATCCCACATACCGCGGAGTGGCTAGGCCCGTGAGCCATGGCCGCTGAGCCTGCGCGTCCAGAGCCTGTGCTCCACAACGGGAGAGGCCACAACAGTGAGAGGCCCGCGTACCGCAAAAATAAAATAAAATAAAATAAAATAAAATGAGACAATGAGTAACAATAAGGGTAATAACTACAATGGATTAAAATACATTAAAAATCCATGTTTATGTTAATATTAAAAAAAAAACTTATCCATCATCTTTAAAAGACATTAGAGGGACTTCCCTGGTGGTCAAGTGGTAAAGAATCTGCCTTCCAATGCAGGAGACATGGGTTCGATCCCTGGTCAGGGAACTAAGATCCCACATGCCATGGGCCAACTAAGCCCGTGCTCCACAACTACGGAGCTCACTCGCCTCAACTAGAGAGCCTGCTTGCCGCAAAATACAGAGCCCACGCACCCTGAATCCTGTGCACCACAACTAGAGAGAGAAAACCTGCACGCCACAACTAGAGAGAAGTCAGCGCACCCCAGCAAAGAGCCCACGAGCCACAACAAAAGATCCTGCATGCCACAACTAAGACCTGACACAGCTACAAATAAATAATAAATCAACCTTTAAAATAATAATAAATAAATAAAAGACATTAGAGAATCAATTCATTACCAAACGAACCAAGCATTTTACTGTTTTTCCTGTATGTATTAGATGTCAGGGTAACCAAGTACTTAAGGGAAGGTTCTCTTTTTGAAAGTATTATGGCTAGTAGATAAATAAATCTCTAATTAATTAATAGATCTAGCTAATGATCACCAATGGCTGCCAACATCACCAGGAGAGATAAAGTACTAATAGAGAAATAAATCTATAATTAATTAATAGATCTAGCTAAAGATCACCAATGGCTGCCAACATCACCAGGAGAGATAAAGTACTCAACATCTATCAAGTAGTACTGTAAGGAGAAAAAAAGTGTATGAGAAACAAATGTGAATCTGATCAAGCCTCTACACCCAGGGTTGATTTCATCATCTGTGCAATCATCCAGGGCTCTGTACTCAGAAAGACCCCATGTTTGGTTTAATGTTCTGCTGTTCCCATCTTGAAATTTGAACAATGGACCCATATTCTCATTTTGCACTGGGCTCTGCAAACTATGTAGCCAATCCTTGTCTACATTTGACTACCAATTTATAGGAAATAAGTGTAGTGAATAAAAACATGGCTACACCAAATGTAAGACCAAAAACCATAAAACTCCTAGAAGAAAAAGTCAGCAGAACACTCTTTGGCATACATCGTAGCAATATTTTTGGGGATCTGCCTCCTAAGGCATAGGAAGCAAAAGCAAAAAATAAACAATTGGGACCTAATTAAAGGAAACCACTGACAAAACAAAAAGACAACCTACTGAATGAGAGAAATTATTTGCAAATGGTATGACTGATAAGACGTGAGAATCCAAAATATAAAACAGCTCATACAACTCAATATCAAAAAAACAAACAACTCGAATAAAAAATGGGTAGAAGACCTGAACAGACATTTTTCCAAAGAAGACATAGAGATGGCCAACAGGCACATGAAAAGATACTCAACATCACTAATTACGAGAGAAATGTAAATCAAAACTACAATATCACCTCACACCTGTCAGAATGGCTATCATCAAAAAGACCACAAGTAACAAATGCTGGAGAGGATGTGGAGAAAGGGGAACCCTAGTACCCTGCTGGAGGGAATGTAAACTGGTTCAGCCAGGATGGAAAATGGTATGGAAATAGCTCAAAAAAACGAAAATAGAACTATCATATGATCAAGCAATTCCACTCCTGGGTACATATCCAAAGGAAATGAAAACACTAATTCAAAAAGATACATGCACCCCGATGTTCTGCTCAGCATTATTTACAATAGCCAAGATATGGAAGCAGCCTAGGTGTCCATCAGCAGATGAATGGATAAAGAAGATCACACACACACACACACACACACACACACACACACACACACAGACTGGAATACTACTCAGCCATAAAACAGAATGAAATTTTGCCATTTGCAACAACACTGATGGACCTGGAGGGTATTATGCCTAGAGAAATAAGTCAGACAAATACTATATGCTATCGCTTATATGTGGAATCTAAAAAATAAAATAAATGAATGAATATAATAGAAACAAACGTATAGATATAGAGAACAAACTAGTGGTTACCAGTGGGAAGAGGGAAGCAGGGGAGGGCACAATAGGGGTAGGGGATAAAGAGGTACAAAATACTATGTATAAAATAAATAAGTTACAATGATATACTGTACAGCAATAAAATAATTAATTAGAAGTTTAACTATTAAAAAAAAAAGATGTCTGCAAATTCTTTGATACCCCTCCCTTCAACAGGTGGAGACTAATTCCTCCACTGCAGTCCCAGCTTACAGTTTGAATGCAATCTCATGACAGACCCCTAGCCATAACCACTCAACAAGCCACTCTTGAATTCATTACCCACAGAAACTGTGTGAGGTAAAGTTAATTATTATTTTAAGCTGCTAAATTTGAGGCAACTTATTACACAGGAATATATAACTAAGACAAGAAAAAACAGAGGATAAGTTAAATGACAGCATGGGTATGCAATCAGCAAAATTTCAACTGTGGGAAACTCTATAAGAAAATAACCTAATACCTTCAACCAAAAAGAAAAAAAAAATCACGTCACAGTGATATGTTTGGATCCGGATTTAAGCAAACCATTTAAAAAGTTATAGAACAATTAAAATATGTAAATACTGATTGGATATTTGACATTAAGAAATTATTCATTTTTAAGGTGGTATAACGATGGTATTATCTTTATGGTTTTTAAAAGGGAATCTGTGACTTCTAAAGATATATACTAAAATATTTACCAACGTTATGTCTGGAATTCACTTCAAAATGCTATGGAAGAAAGGCAATTGGTGGGGAAAAGGAAGTAAGAGTGGCCATGAGTTGATAATTATCAAAGCTGGGTGATGGGAACATGGAAGTTCATTATAAAATTCTCTATTTTTTATAGACTTAAAATTTTCCATAATAAAGAGAAAAAGAAGTATGCACTTGCATCAACACGCATAAACAAATACCACACTATGACATTTGAGTGGGCTTAATAAAACCAAATAATTACAAGCAAGATGAAGACCATAAGGATTTGAATGTTTTATTGTCTAAAATAAAGTAAATAATTTTTATGTGTCAAAACTAAAATCCAGACTACACATTACTAACTAATGCATCTATTTATGGAACTACTCTGGCTTGCAATTGATATCTTTGGCACATATTACTTGATCCAATATTCCAAAATAACCTCAAAAGTATTAGGCCTTCTTTTTGTTTGATTCAAATCATAGTCATATTTAAACACCAGATGGACTTTCTTCTTCACCTATTCCATGTTAGAAAAAGAGTGTAAATTAGCACCTTATAATGACTCATGATAGACTTTTATCATCCACATAGAAAAGCAGTGAAGAGAAGGTTATGCTAACCATTTGACGGTAAAAGAGACATAAACATATGCTATTCACAAGTCTCAGTGTGCCAATGGCAATTACCACCTGTTCTGCTTCATCTATTAGTGCTATGCATGAAAAAGAAGCCAAGAGGCAGAAAAATCATGCAGACACTAATTTTTTACTGCAACAATGGTATTTTAAATTCTTTCATTAAAAACATACACAATACATAGTTATAACAGGGTAACTACATAACTAACCTGGGCTGAGATCAGATGACTAGCACAGTTCACAAAGGTCTCACCTCCATTCTCTTTTTTCCCCGTACAAAGAGGAGGAAGGGGCTGTTTGCTTTATGCAGATGTCTTAGGAAAAGAATCAATCCAGAAATGCCTCATTATTTTTCATTCCTACCAACTCAAAATTTGTCATAACTCATGGCTTGAGCCTGGCTGGAGGTATCATTAATGTGATAAAGAAAAGGCTTGATCAGGTAAAAAACTGTAAAGGTGGGTTTGATTTTAGCTATGATAAAACAAAAACACTCCTCAAAGCTGTATACAGGTTTTTAAAAACCTTAAGAGAAAGAAAATATTCCAACATATAACAGAAATACTGGGTCTGGATGATAGGACTATGGCTCCATCTCTCTTCCTTCCTTTTCTTGCTGAGTTTTAAGATTTTTAAAAAGAATTTAAAAAAATTTTAAGAGACATATATTAGCAAAGAGACAGGTTAACAGATGCCCCTTACTTAAAATGTTTTATTCATTAAATCAACTGCAGAAAATATGTACTTAAAATCTGTGCCTAAAGTATATGTTTCCATAAAAAATATAATTCAGACTGGCCTCCTCTCAGTGTAAACTACTGACATGTTACTACAAATAGGACTATACATTTTTCTACCAATATGTCACAAAAATACTAAGCATAATCAGTTCTCTGTCTCAGGAAAACCACAGGTTTCTATTAACTCTTAACAAAAAAAGAAAACAAGTTTGCTTACTGCCAGGTATTATGTTTCAATGACCACTTGTCATTTAATAACAATGACAACAATAATAATAATAAACACAGATGAAGATAAACTAATTTAGCCTCAAAGAGAAAAACAAACAATGGAAGAGAAAGCAAAACAAAAAATCTCAACAGTTGCACACAGGAATATTAAATTATCCTTAAATGTTTTGTTAAAAAATGAAAAAGGATAAAAATCAAGTGTGTTTATAAAACTACTATGATAGTCTCTAAGCCTTCAAACATGGGCCATATTTATTTTACCTGAAGTCATAAACACCACCTTCTCCTAGAGAGACTGTGTAGGTATAAGCTCAGAGATCCAGCATCAGCTCTAAATATTGATAGAATATAGCACTCCTTTCCTGATGAGGGGACACCCTTCTTTCATATAAACTACCCAGGTCATGTAGAGTCACGAGTAATGGACTCTCTTGGTTTGGGCTCTTACCTACACATAGTCTTGACACCTCAGTTATGTGTGACTAGCTGCTTGGGATAAGAGAGAAGGGAGGAGGCAAGTGCTCTAGCACAGGAAATTCAGGGGAATTAATAGTACCAAAGGTGTTTCTATTATTACGTTCCCAGCTCAAAGGTAAAGTTTTAGAGATCCCTTTGGCTTACAGATCCTCTTTAAATTGAGTATTTGGATAGGCCAGCAGGCTGAGCTTCCATTTACTTTATACAGAGGATGAACCCATGAAATTGGAAGGCAGTGTGTAGTTTTACTGGTTATTCTCACAAACTGTTAGATCTAAAACACTTGATCATAAAACTGGAAATGGCTACATTACTAGCAACTTCACTAGCCCTTCAACCAACCATTCCCACTATTTAAAACCTTTCTGCAATAGTACTAGGGACCTGCTAGCAATAATCGTACTGAGAGTGCTTCTTCAAATATTTCTATGACCAAACAAGAAATATAATTAGGGGAATATACCTCCAAGAACATAGAGGAGTATAAAAATGAAGGGCAAACTTTTAGATTTTCTCAACTTCTTTCTATACCCCATGCTGATGGAACCAAGTCCACTGTTCCAGAGAAGATACACAGTTATTTACATTCTTATCACAGTTTTTATGATTTTTTTTTTTTTTTTGCTGTACGCGGGCCTCTCACTGTTGTGGCCTCTCCCGTTGCAGAGCACAGGCTCCGGACGCACAGGCTCAGTGGCCACAGCTCACGGCCCCAGCCGCTCCGCGGCGTGTGGGATCTTCCCGGACCGGGACACAAACCCATGTCCTCTGCATCGGCAGGCGGACTCTCAACCACTGCGCCACCAGGGAAGCCCTATGATAAGTTTTGAGGACCAACAAAATACAGTAGAATTTTAGAGAGTAACCAATCAAAAATACAAGGAGGTCTTGAAACTGTACCTGGCACGATACTTGAAGATCTATAAAACATGATCTTCATACAGGTTTACAGATAGACTTAGATTGGAAGAACAGATCTAAAGTTAGAGATATCAACTGATCACGTGACATAAATATGACACTTAGGCTGCCTGTCAAAGATTATGAATGTCAGGACTTCCCTGGTGGCGCAGTGGTTGAGAGTCCGCCTGCTGATGCAGGGGACACGGGTTCGTGCCCCGGTCCGGGAAGATCCCACATGACACGGAGTGGCTGGGCCCATGAGCCATGACCGCTGAGCCTGCGCGTTCAGAGCCTGTGCTCTGCAACGGGACAGGCTACAACAGTGAGAGGCCCGTGTACCGCAAAAAAAAAAATTATGAATGTCATAGGTGGTCATGGGACAACAGAAGTGTATAATTGACCTGGGAAGTAGGGCCACCAGAAAGCTGCATATCAAGACACTTGCTACTTGGGCAAAAGGGAGAGGGAAACGAAGAAATGAAGTTCAATGACTATAACTATATACAATAACACAAATGAATCTGAAAATGTGCACAAAGGTAACAGGAAACAAAAGACAGCATAGTGGATGATTCCAGGAAAAACTGATTTTTGGTGCTAGAACCCAGAAGAGTAGTTACCCTTCTGGCAAGAGCACAGTGACTAGAAGGGCCACAAAGGGAACTTCTGGGATGCTAATAATTCTGTTTTTTGAACTGCATGCTGATTATGCAACGTTTTCACTTTGTAAAAATACAGTTGACCCTTCAACATGTTTGAACTGGTGCAGGTTTACTTATACACAGATTTTTTTCAACAGTAATACTACACAGTCTGCAGTTGATTGGCTCCATGGTTGGATGAATCCATGGATACAGACAGTTGACTATAAGTCATATGGAGATTTTCAACTGTGCAGAGGGTAGGCGCCTATAACTCCCATGTTGTTCAAGGGTCAACTGTAATCTGTCTGTATACTTATGATTTGTGTACTTTTTTATATATGTGTTGAATGTCAATAAAAAGTTTACTTTAAAAAAAAAAGAAATGATGTCCAGATTACCACTATTACATCAAATGATCACAGAAAGATGTCCTAAGACAGGAAGGATCAGCAGGAAATATACTTAAAGGACAACATCAGATCAAGGAAGGGTAAACTCTTGACGATTGTTATTAAAACCAATTCGTGTCCTGCTCTGGATATGTACCACCATTAGAAAGCTACTGTATGGAGTTCTTCCTCAGGTTCACTGTGACCTAAAGGGTATTAAAGCACCATGGTGCATATAGGTCAGAGCTTAAAGTTCACACTAACTGGGTATATCATTTTGATCAGAGGCTGTGACTATAATTCACCTACCTTTAGGTACTTTTAGATTAGACTTCTCACTGAGTCCTTGTTATTAGTCATAAAAATCAGAAATATTGTATTATAAAATAGTCTAAAAGAAAGATGCATTTATACAGTAAGTAAAATCATTTATGTTTTAAATACTAAAGGTTTTTAATGTATCTGAAATATTTTGATATTTTTAAGAATAAAAGCTCAGTAAGTTATGAGTAGTTGAATTTATTACATATTTGAACATGAACAAAAACACATGAAAAGATTCACCCTCAAATGTAAACATTCTATGTACATTGGACCCTAACAAAAAACTGGTTATGTTAAAATCAGAGACTTAGGGTTTGGAAAAATACATTTAAAAAATATTACATAGTACATACTTTTTTAGAATTCAGTAACTATCAGAATTTCCACCTGTTTTCCCATATCCACCCTTATCTCTACCTGTATAACTACAGTCAAACTCTATCCCCACCCCACAGGCAGCAACTACAGCTCTAATCTGTGCTGAATTTAGTCAGCCCCCTGGACCCTAATGTCTCCATCATTTGGTATGCCATCATCACTGCTTTTACCAAATAGCAAAAGCCTATCAGAGATGAATGTGGCTAACCCACTCCCATCTATTTTAAGTGACAGGATCCCAATAGAATATTTGCCCTCCTTTGGACCCCATCTCTAGTTGTCTATCACAACATTAATGCATTATAACCTTTTTCTCAAGACTATTGCCCACAGCCTGTTACCACAGCTCACCTGTTATGGTGTTCAGTCCTCTCTGACTCTAGATTCATATCAAGCAATTGCAAAGCCAATGAGGCAGTGTCTCATTAACCTATGATGTTAAGGTTTAAATTTCATGGACTATTTGATAATGTATCCAGATAGTAAAAAGGAAACACACTATAACATTAATAGAACTAGCAATCATTGCTTCATAGGTTCAAAGGTGCCCTCTGATTTGGAGGCTGAATGGAGCTTCAGTTTTATCTGATACTGAGCAACTCAGGAATACATACCTTTCTTTAAAGATGGTACCACAGAAATGTCTCTCCCAGTCTCCTAATTAATACTGTGTAAATGTGGTAAAATGCACATTTATCTCAATACCAACCTAATTTTTTTTTTCAACTGAGCATATCTTTAAGTTTAGGTTTGTTCTTGCCTTTGCAGAAACAGGAATCTTTTTTAGCCAAAGAGAGTATCAAGGAACTGGAAAAAAAACAACAGCAAAATGATTCATTTTCTATAGTCTTTAAAGAAAGAATTCTCCCCTGAGTTTACCTGTGAAAAGCCAATGAATTTCAACTGAATTAAGAGATGAGAATAGAATATAAGACAGTTCTTTTATAAATATAAGAGAGACTCAACTACACTGTGTGTACATGTCCAGTGAAGTTTTATGCATTCCCTTCTAAACGCTAGCCCTAGGTAAACACAGGATCATACGTGGAAATATGCCATGTTTAGCCACAGTTCATTAACAGAATAAAGCAGAAAATGGTTAGGTAATTTACAACATAAAGTGTACTGATGATAAAACTGCAATAAAGTAACATTAGTGAGGTTTATACTTTTTTACCAGGAAGCTTAGTTGTAAACATTTGCATTAAACTACTGCCCTCTAAAATCTAACCAACCACACAAACAAAAATCATCTTTTGTGACAATAAAATCGTGAAGAATTTGTACTCCATGGCTCCTTATCTCGGTGGTTTTCAGAGTAAGACATGACCTGTGTTAAGTAGCTTCACTGATTTCTCCATCTTGAATAACTGCCAGTTCTGGAACTTCATTCATCCTCAAAACCTCTGCATAGAGCAAATAATCATGTAGGCTTCTGGGAAGTGGCAACTGACAGATAAAACTGTTAGATAGTAGGTGCTCTGGTTTTAGACTGGACCGAATTTCCAAACGACAAAGGTGGGTCAGGGATGGAACAGAGGCTGAAGAAAAAAACAAAAAAAGGAAGATTAAAATGTTTGAACCAGAAAGATACAACAGTACATTAAGGTAAATGCCCTTTTCTTCCCCACGTCTGCCTAGTAGAAGAGAAGTGATATGTTACTTAGACTTACTTTTGAAAAAAGATTACTTGGGCCAGGATGACCAAAATAAACTTTATTTATTTATTCTTTTTTACAGCCTTCACCGGGTTCTTCTTCCTCCGATTTCTGGCCACACATTCCAAAGTCAGTACCCAGGGCCATATAAAACTAAATGTTCAAATTCTAAATTTCTGCCAATACCAGTTCGGACTTAAGATATGGGTGATCTAACTTTAGAAATGATAGAAGCACACAGTAGCAAACATTACTTCCCTCTTACTCTCATTGCAGATAGTCTCCAGACCTACCACATTCAAGTGACTAAAAATGGAGCTTACATAAGTTCTGCTCTTTTTATCCATGATACAGAATGAAATTTTAAAATTGACACAGAGAGAAAAGGACCATCTATCAAATGCCTACTATGCTGTATGCCGATACACATCCTCTTTTTATCTTCATTAACCCTGTGAGGTAGATATTATCATGCTCTCACAGAGATAAGAAAACAGAGGTTTAAGTAACCTTCCAAAGGTCATACATCTAGTACATGGTAGACCAGGATTCAAACTCAAGTGCATATGACCCCAAAATGTGCATGTGTACGTACACATGCTAAAACCACTGCTGCCAAAAGCTAATAACCAATTAAAGGATAACCCACATATGCTAGATTAAGAATCGTAAGATACTGGTTTTGTTTTCCAAGACAAAAAGTGTTAACTAAAGAAGTTAATGTCCATGAAAACTAAGAGCACTAAAAACAGCTAGTGGTTTTATGTGAATCAAATCTAATGCCTTTTATTAGTCCAAGAAATCTTTTGTAAATCCCTGTGAAATGTACCAATGATTAACAGGCCAGGATCAGAGCAGCAGAGACAAGCACTATCAAGAGCCCAGCTGATATAAGACCAGCTGGTCTGACTCCAAGTCTAGGGTTCTTTAAACTGTAATAACCCACAGGGCCTGAGACATGCTAATTCCCTAACATCTTCCAAACCACTGAAATTAGTCCATCATCTTACATTTTAGTTTCAGCTTATTGGTTTAAGTTTAGTTTAGTTCATTCAGGGTTTGGGAAACTCCTCAATCCATAGTGTTTCAAAATGCCAAATAAGAAAAGCAACAGAGTTATCTGATTTTGTACATAAAACCTGAGTCGAAGAAGAGTTTTTCCTTAAACCATGAGTCACATAGACTCCCCATTATAAACAATAAGACTACAGCATCTACAATATATAGCACATTTACTTTCACTGTTTCCATATTTATATACTGTTTAAATTTTAACCTTTTCTGTAAACTTAAAGGAAGAATCATCATTCTCCCTTCTAAGATGAGAAAACACAGATAAAGGGAGCACTAGAGAGATTAGCAGGAAACCACACGGAAAGCATGCTCAAACTGCAAACCTCCACAGTTTTCCAAAGGAGTAGTAAGCAGGTTCAATTTCAACAAGTAGGTTGCCCATGTTCAACTATTACATATAAGGAAGCCTTCTCACCCACTGAGATCAGGAACAATAATTGGTCCTAATGTCACTGGGTATGCACAAATGTAATAAAAGTTTTGGAAATGAGCATAACTGATGCTTGGTAAGCACACAACTCAGCTGGTGGGGCCAAAGTATGTTGGCATACTGGAAAGTGGCCTATCAGCTGCAAACCCTGAGCATGCCATAAGCATAGTCAAATGGGACTGACAGAGAAAATGAGAAGACTAGATTGTGTGGATCACAGTGAGATTGGTTAAGAGAATTTTTACTCCTATTCAGCTAGATTTTAATATGCAACCTGTTAAATTGAAATCTCTTCATTCTGCACATTTTTGTTAATGTAGATACTTACCACACACCCAGAAGGAAGACAAAGGATGGCTGTGTAACCTGGAGGAGAGCTGCTCACTCGGAGCTAAGGAATCCTTAACACTTCTCCAGCTTCACCAACTTGACAGACTACACTGACTTACAACTCCTCAGGCTGACTGCGGAGTGTTCCTCTGGCTGTCCCACAGCCTCCTGCGGTGCAGACAAGCCTTTCCAAAAGGCCATCTGACTACATCACTGCAGCCCTATCTTTTACAACTAAATAAACCATTTGTTTGTTTATGCTGACATGTGTGTGGAAGCTTAATCATCTGTGATCAAGCCAAACTGGACCAATACACACTTGTTATGGAAAGCTTAAGTGACTTGCCTGTGTTGACATCATAAGCAACAGAGCTGACACTAGATCCAAATGATTTGACCCCAAGTCTAGGGTTCTCTAAACTGTGATAAGCCCAAAATATTTCTCTAAGAACTTCTAAACCACCGAAACTATCGTAAGTTTTGGGAGATCTTTCCATTTAATAATAAAAAAGGAAAGGTATAGCTACTTTAGTTACTGGTTCCAATTTCAATTGCACCATTTTGGTTTTCCTTCTGTGAGCAAAATAAATCACTGGCCTGATGAACAATTAGAGGTAAGAACTGTATTCATTTGAACTTGAGGGAGTCTTTCACCTATGGATTATTAACACAGACAATAATATACCCGTCAGTGCCATCTTAGTTTAATATGCCAGTAAATACTAAGGGAACTGTATAATCATATATGCAATATTTCAAAGCATGCAAATTCCTATGAAAGTTTTAGTGATGCATAGTATTTCCAGATGTGTTGTCACCAGGCTGAGAGAAGATCAAGTCGTGCCTTGAATTTATAATATGGAAAAGCCCATGGGACTTTTCTGGTGGCGCAGTGGTTAAGAATACGCCTGCCAATGCAGGGGACACAGGCTCGAGCCCTACTCCAGGAAGATCCCACATGTCGTGGAGCAACTAAGCCCATGTGCCACAGCTACTGAGCCTAAGCTCTAGAGTCCATTAGCCACAACTACTGAGCCCGTGTGCCACAACTGCTGAAGCCCACGTGCCACAACTACTGAATCCTGCGTGCCCAGAGCCTGTGCTCTGCAACAAGAGAAGCCACCGCAATGAGAAGCTCACGCACTGCAAAAGAGTAGCCCCCGCTCGCCACAACTAGAGAAAGCCTGCATGTGGCAACGAAGACCCAACGCAGCCCAAAATAAATAAGTTAAAAAAAATAGATTTAAAGAATCATACATTTAATATATATATATATATATATGTATAAAATATGGAATAGGCCAGAAGCTGTATGTAAAACATAACTTTCATGAAAACTTGTTAAAATCAGATTTTAATTTCTTAAATAAATATCTCTTTTCCTACATTATGGCACTGATCATAGTCTAGAAAATGATGTCTGAAACCATGCTATACTTTTAAGTCACTTTTCTGACCCAATCAGTTTCAAATTAGTATGTTAAACCCAGTTATCTCTAGATCTGTTAGATAAGCAACTTTTAACTATTCATTTCTATATATATAAAGTCTTCAATTTTGTTAATTTTGTTGTACATACACAGAACAATCAAAATAGAAGGCCACATGTTCTACAGAATTGTACTAAAGTCAAAACAATGATCAGACTAAACCCCACAATTCTTAATTCATTTTTCTTGTTAATGCCAAGTTTACTATAGCACAGAACTACATGTACATCATACACACCCATTATCTATATTTCCTGCAACCATTCATCTCTAGCCTGCCCTCATGCCAATATTCAAGTGATGTATCTGCCTAGACTTTATTTCTATGGTTCCTCTGCATGGTTTTCTACATCAAATGTATTTATCTGACTTTTGGGCCATCTACTACAATGTGTATTATCATCATTAATATAATGTCTTTATGGTTCCATCCTTTTCTTCCCAGTCCTTCTTAATTCACTTGTACAGTCTCTCTCTTTCCCACTGACTACAACTAAAAACTTGGACAAAATTTAAAAAGCAACAACCTGAGGACTCTGAAGAACAAATAAGAGACAGATTAGGGTAGGAAATCAAAACTTAAAGAATGACCAGTAGAACAGCAATGAATGGAATGAATGGAAACAGCACCATCCAGTAATAAGCCTGGAGTTGGAGTTGATGAGCCATTATTAACTAGTTATGTGACCTGAAGCTCTTTAAATGCTCTTTCAGTTCCTTTTCTACAAAATGGGAATAATACCTCATCTATAAAATGAACATAACTGACACCCCTCTGCATCAAAAGGTTGTTGATAAGGTTCAAGTTAGAACACACTTGCAAAAGCATTTTATAAACTGTATAATACCATACATATCCTAGGCACCATCTAATCTAGTGATCTCCAAATGTTTTTTGACTGCACACCAATTAGTGAAAAGTCTTTGAGTACATAACCCCAATGTGTGGATATTTACGTACATATATATTATATATGTATACTATTAAATTAACATTATCTACACTAAGTACAAATAAAATACATAAAATTAGAAGAATAAGCTAAAATGAAATAAGGCACATATTTAAAATAATTTCATTTATCTATTAATGGTATAAAACCCTTTTTACTTTTGCTAAATATGTTAATAATAATATTTTAACAAAAGCAAGGTGACTAAGGTTCATTAATTTAATTTGTAGTGACACGGCAAGTCCAAGATTTGGTTCTAGGTCCAATCTACTGATATAGTTAAAAAAAAATCTTACAAAAACCATGAAGATTCAAACGGGAGGAGTACATTGTGGCTTAGCTGAACTAATCAGGATACTAACTTATCCCATCTAGCAATTATGCAAAACTTTTATCAAAATTCAGCTGGTAAATTTCTATTTTTCCTGGTATCAATCAGTTTACAAGCTAATTAGAAAGTTTCATTTTTTCACATTTTTATTAAATGCATTCAAAATCTAAGGAAATTGTTTCCAAGTATTTTAAGTGTGTCAATACAAGAGTTTTTCTACGTGATGCACATTGTTTTTGGCAAGAAAATCACGTAACAATAGAAATATTTCCCAGCATCTGTTTTTGAAATCATCTCCCCGTAGCAAAGTTTCTTTCAGAAAGTAGTTTGCTTTCTCACTCAGTTAAAATATCATTTTTACCTTAAATCAACAGAATTTTAGGAAATATGTACTAGGTTTCATACTATTCATAGCTATTTATTACCAAGAAAAAAAAAGGTTAAGAAAATTGGAACAGTTTTATTTTTGCAAAAGAAAAGTACATAATTCATTGTTAAGTTCAAGGATTGTTTTTTATATTGTCATAAGATAAAGAGCAAACCTCTGAATGTATAAACAATAATCATGGTCACTCCCATCTCATCATAAAGTACTGCAAGGACTATATATATTTTAAAGGTCATGTTTTTATAAAATTATTCACAACAGTATTACTTCATGCAATTCTGGTTTCAACTCCTTTCCTGTATTAGCCTGACTATTAATGATGCAATAAACTCCTTTCATGTGTGATGTTATCTCCATTTCCTCACATTTACAGAAAAGTAAGCCATTCCATCAGCAGTCAGTCTTACACAGCTTTTCCAAAAAAAATTTTTCTATTAAATAAGTCATTACTGTTGCAAATATATCCTTTCTGGTACATATTTCCTTTAGTGGCTCTCAGAAAAGTAACATTATTTATATTTTCTTACTGAAACAGAATCTTAAAAAAACCCTAAGCTGAGACATGTTATAAATATTATATATCTTCTTCCAACTTAGTATACCATCCTTCTTACTTGCAAGATTATATTTTTATTCTTTTAACTCTTTAGCAATGTTTTCTATGCTCCTTTCAACAATATTTGCTAATAAGAAATGCATTTTACTTTGTCCCCATATTATTTCAGTCTGTTTTACTGTGGCAGCAAGAACATGCATTTCCCCAACAGTATGTAAATTTTTGTCTTTTCACTATTGAATAAGCAAATTTAAAAGGAGCTCTAAGCATCTGTCATTATGTTTAGTATACTTTATAAAAATAATGGACTGAGCAACATATGACTTCAATATTGATGAAAAAAGTCACAGGGTTTGTCTTTATGTTCTGGATGTTTAGAGTGTCTTGCTGATTATGATATTTTCATTACCTAATATCTCAATGCACACTACATACTAACATCGAGGCTCACTGTTAACATTAGTGGAGGTGAACCATATTTTACTTTATTTTTTTAAGGTGAACCATATTTTAAATACTTTTCTTGATACTTTTGAACTTCTCGTCAGCTCAGATAGGGTGGTCAGCTTTTTTATCATATGACATGACTATCTGATAAGAATAGGAGTGTAGGGCTTCCCTGGTGGTGCAGTGGTTAAGAATCCGCCTGCCAATGCAGGGGACACGGATTTGAGCCCTAGTCTGGGAAGATCCCACATGCCGCAGAGCAATTAAGCCCATGAGCCACAACTACTGAGCCTGCGCTCTAGAGCACATGAGCCACAACTACTGAGCCCACGTGTCACAACTACTGAAGCCCGTGCACCCTAGAGCCCGTGCTCTGCAACAAGAGAAGCCACTGCAATGAGAAGCCTGCGCACTGTAACGAAGAGTAGCCCCCACTCACCACAGCTAGAGAAAGCCTGCACGCAGCAATGAAGACCCAACGCAGCCAAAAATAAATTAATTAATTAAATTTAAAAAAAGGGCTTCCCTGGTGGCGCAGTAGTTGAGAGTACGCCTGCTGAAGCAGGGGACACGGGTTCGTGCCCTGGTCCGGGAAGATCCCACATGCTGGGGAGCAGCTAGGCCCGTGAGCCATGGCCGCTGAACCTGCGCATCCGGAGCCTGTGCTCTGCAACGGGAGAAGCCACAACAGTGAGAGGCCCGCGTACCGCAAAAAAAAAAAAAAAAAAAAGAATAGGAGTGTAGCTCTGATTATTTTGTTGGTTCACTTGTATTGGTACCTTTAGTATTAACCAAATAACACGTTATTTTCGCAGGAATCTTTTTAAGCCGCTTGACCAATTTTTGAGAATTGGTTAAGTTAAAACTAGATGATGTAATCACAGGTCCACTGAACAGTCAAACATGAACTACAATTCACTAAGGTACACCAGAAGTATGGGTGCCAGGTCACCCACTTTGGGAAGTGCAAACCTAACCCATATAGATATGCAGGTACAAGGCACTCGGCCATGTGTACTAAGTGGAAAAAAAAAGATGAAAGCTCAATTTGTACAACTACCTCACTATTAGAGAAAAGATAAAGTGAAAGGGAACTTAATAATAAGCAATTTCATCTTCCTCTCTCCCATGTTTAGGATGCCTCTCTCTGGAGCCTGGAATACTTGAAAATTAAGTAAAATCATCTAGCCTAAGCATTTTCCTGTGGTAATCAAATGAAAGAATGAATAATGGTCTCAGGATCTCCTAGAAAATAAAAATCCATTCTTCATTTCCCTAACTTGTTTAGGGAACTATAATATAACACAGCAGTCTGAGCAATAAGAAAAAATTAAGTTCAATATTATAAAGTAAATTTAAGCCCCTCCAATACCTTTCCATAAAGTTCTCAGGAACCCCTATATTCTATCATAAACAAATCTGCCTTCATCTAGAACACTGTCCAGAACACTCTCTTCACCTCTTGTCCTCACAGAAGCCTGATCCTCCCTCCAAAATTACTTCCTTGACCAATTTCTAAGATATAATTTTCTCATTCTTCCACACCTTGTCACACTTATCATAAAGTCTAAGTGGCAATTTTAGCATTCTCACAGTTCTTCTGCACCACCTTCAGACCCACGTTTTTCTGTCTTTAAATTCCAACATACACCACTTACTATCCTTCCAGAGTGTGCTCTCTCTTACTACCACTACGCCTGATCGTTAATATCATTGAGACCTCGGGTCCCAACTCCTCCTGCCATCTAGTTTATCAGGTCCCTTTCCTTTCTCATTTCTTTTCTTATTTGGCGTTCATGGGCCCATCACTGATGCTATTTTATTTTATCATCCTCAATTCTTCTGTACCTGCTCTGACAACCCCCAGATCCATCTAACCACTTTCCTTCTTTCCAATACAGAGAAAGTAAAGCAATGCTGGGGAAAAAATTACCATATAACCATATGAATGAACTATACCACTTCCAACCTCCACTTAGGCCCTCAGTGTTGCTCAGCAAATCTCTTTCACTGGTTCCCAGTTTGCCACAACATGCATTCTAAATCAAGTCTCTGCTACCAAACTCTCACTTCAGTTTCCTTTTTAGCAAGATTTTACCTCCTACTCCTAAGTAAAAATAGGAGATCTTCTAGGCTCTCTTTCTCTGAGTTTCTAATACTCAAACTATAAACTTATCTACATCCACCCCACCCTCATCTCTCTTATTCTCAAAGGAAGGGGCCTATTTGAGGCGAATCCTCCCTCTGGCTTATCTGAAATCTTATTATATAAACTATTGCTTTTATCTCCATATCTTTAACGTTTTCCTTCAACAAACTGAGACCCTTTAATCTATAAAACATGTTCAACCCTCTCTCACCTTAAAAAGAAAATTCTGCCATGACCCTGCATCATTCCTTTTTAGCCACTGCACTAGAGAACTGTTTATTTTTCACTCACAGATTCTAAATCAGTATCTGATACACAGTTGACATGTAATTAAAGAACCAACTTACTAAGGAATTAATGAATATAAACAGCTAGATTTGTAAATGCCCACCTACAGAAATATTTACATGATAGATTCTCTTCACTAAAGACTTCTGCTTATGGTCCACATTTGGAACTAACTAAAATTACAGATGAGTGTTTAAAAGTTCTCAAATGAACAAGCTATCAAAAACTAAAGCTTCTGTCCTAACGGCCTTTCCACCCTAAAATAAATATTTGGGATATGGAAAATAATTTTCTTTTAATTAGGATATAGCTGTCCCAGGGGTCTGCCAGTACACATATCTAATGTACATATATGGGAAGAGTAAAATGGGCTTTCAAATAATATTGGTGACCCAATACCTAAGACACTTTAAAAAATTGTTTTAATTGCTTTAGAGCAACACTTTCTCCTCTCTTAGCTTACCAATAGATTGCTGACAAAATCAAAGTAGTTTTACCAGCAAAATGTCCCAGCAAATGTGGATACAACTCATTGGTACCTAGTTTAGTAAGGATTTCCCCACCACATACACACAGACACAAACAAAAAATAAAATCCACCACTTGGATTTATAAGAGGCTGTGTGAAGCTAAAATTATAAAATTGTAAGTGGGAAGATGGAACCTTACTAAGTTAACTATAAATTTCTCTTAAAAAAAAAAAAAAAAAAAGCTTGGCTCTTAAATTCAGTAATAAGGGCAGCCTGCAGGACACTGTTAATTAAGGCATGATTCGCTTAAGCCATAACATGGCTAGTATCTGGGAGGTCAAAGTTTCCTACTCTACAAATAGAAGGTCACATGCTCAATTTTTAAAGATGAAAGGTAATTACTAATGAGGTTCTTTTTTTTTTTTTTTTTTTTTTTTGGCTGCGTTGGGTCTTTGTTGCTGCACGCAAGCATTCTCTAGTTGTGGCGAGCAGGGGCTACTCTTTGTTGCGGTGCACAGGCTTCTCATTGCAGTGGCTTCTCTTGTTGCAGAGCACAGGATCTAGGCACGTGGGCTTCAGTAGTTGTGGCACACGGGCTCAGTAGTTGTGGCTCACGGGCTCTAGAGCGCAGGCTCAGTAGTTGTGGTGCACTGGCTTAGTTGTTCCGTGGCATGAGGGATCTTCCCGGACCAGGGCTCAAACCCGTGTCCCCCGCATTGGCAGGCGGATTCTTAACCACTGCACCACCAGGGAGCCCTTTACCTCTTTTAAGATCAACTGTCTCTTAAAAATATGTTCTCAACTCAATCTGTAAGACAAAATAGCTACACTCTGATACTTCTTAGGTAGTCTAATTTTGAACTCACTGCTCACTACTACTTATTAAAAATTGAGTGGAGTGTTACAATATTTAGAGAGAACTGCTCAAAAGTGCACACAGGCCATCCATCCCTCCAGATATTATAAATCTAGCCCTGGTCAAGTCAGAGCAACAGAGACCTGAGAACCAGGGCCCACTTAAGAACTACTTTTATTGAATTATACCTTGGTATGACAGCAACAGTCCACACTGAAGACTGGTAACATAAAATTCCAAGAAGCCGTGGCTACCAAGATGTTGCCTAGGAAACTGTCCATCACAACATCCAAGAATATCTGTACTTCTGAGCAATGAGTTTGTTTTATCTTATGAACTCTGTAACCTAGTGTCAAGAACTAGAGAGCTCAGTCAGAGCCAAATTTGCAGAGTATCCATAGACAAGTTTCAGATTACCATAAGCTTTCCCTGACTCCATATTTTTCTTCTGCTTCCACTTTTAAAAAAAATATTTTATTTATTTATTCATTTTTTTTTTAATTTTTGGCTGCGTCATGTCTTCGTTGTGGCACACAGGATCTTTTGTTGCAGCGCTCAGGCTCTTCATTGCAGCGTGCGGGCTTCTCTCTAGTTGTGGCATGCAGGTTTTTACTCTCTCTAGTTGTTGCGCACGGGCTCCAGAGCGCGTGGGCTCTGTAGTTTGTGACACGAGGGCTCTCTAGTTGAGGTGTACGGGCTCAGCAGTTGTGGCAGATGGGCTTAGTTGCCCCGCGGCATGTGGGATCTTAGCTCCCCAACCAAGGATCGAACCCGCGTCCCCTGCACTGGAAGGAGGATTCTTTACCACTGGACCACCAGGGAAGTCCTTGCTTTCACTTTTAACTTCTGTTTTACTGTTTGGTGATAATCTATATGTATAAACTGTTTTAAATCCTGTTTAGAACAAAGCAGAGGAACACTGAAATGAACAGATAAAGAGAGTTTCATGGAGCCATTACAGGATCCTTTGTACGATCCAGATCCACGTAATTCTCTGGATAGAATTGTTCATATTTGATCATTAAAGGTTCAGGATGAGCTAAAGCCAAGTGCTTTTATCCATAAGAGCATAATTAATTACCTAGACTTGATCTTGGTCAGCTGGGCAGGGGCTGGCAAAGTTTTTGATTAAGAAGTCTATTGCTTAGAATATGGAATACTAAACCTGAATTTAAGGGAAAAAAAGTGTTGAATGGGATATTTACTGTTGATCGAGATTAACCTTAGAAAAGATTAGTAAATGAGATTACTAATGATGGAAAGGTATTGCCCATAAGTATGAGACTGATGCTGTTGGAACAAAAGGTGATACTTAATAACCCAGTGTGTCAGTGACCATGGTTTACTCATTACTGCATTGTTGGACAATTAGTTTGTAATCTGTTTTAGGCAGTCACTGTAAGTTATAATTATGGATACTGAGTCAATATATATAACAAAAAAAGGAATAAAAAGGACACAAAATTGTATATACATATCTACTATAACATCTAAAAAGTGTATATGCATAATGACTGGAAAGACCCATGGATAAATTAACCCAGTTAAGGTTTTTTTTTTTAAGTTTTACAGACACATACAGCACTTATCATGTGCTAGACTTTGTTTTAAACACTTTTCAAATATTAACTTGTTCAGTCCCCTTAGTTCTATGAGATCGGTACTATTATTATCCCAGTCTTACAAAGGGAGAAACTGAGGCAGAAATCATGAGAAACCTACCTAAGGACACACAGCTAGTTAGGAATAGAAAGATTGTTTGGCTCCAGAGATTGTTTTAACCACTGTGTTGCACTGCCTTTGCAGTGATTTTTTTTCCCCTAATGTTTTTTTTTTAAATTTTGTCCGGTGTTCTTATAGTAGATATTTGATAATAAAAATCAAATTCCTAAACAAACAAACAAAGTCTATTGCTATGTGTGGTTAAACTGATGTTTCTAAGAAGTATATACAGGCACATGATCAAAAATTGTTAACTGCAACCAGTCAGTAAATTTTACCTGGTATACATTTGCAAAAGAACTTTGAAGACAAATCTGATTTAATGATTAAAAGATGAGCAGCATCTTGTGTGTATGTGGTGGGGAAATCCTTACTAAACTAGGTACCAATGAGTTGTATCCACATTTGCTGGGACATTTTGCTGGTAAAACTACTTTGATTTTGTCAGCAATCTATTGGTAAGCTAAGAGAGGAGAAAGTGTTGCTCTAAAAAATCCTCTTTTTTATTTATAAGCTACCAGGGCAAGCTGCTATTCCCTTAAGGGGGAAAAGGGAGAGGAAAGAACAATTTTGAGTGAGTATAAGGCATCTCCAAGACTTGAAAAGGGCTTAGGAAAAGAATGGAGAAAATCTTTCCCTTGGGATAGATACTGGTATACCTAAAGAAGCTAGGGAGCTAAAATTATCTAGGGGCTTACAAATAGTGGCAGAGCCACAAGAAGCATCTTTTCCAAAAAATTTAAAGAAATATATTGACAAGGCAGTTTTTAATACCATGATAAGTTACTGGAGAAAGTGAGGTGAAAGCAAGACTGTCACACATGTAGAGAGGTAACCAAAAAATTGTTTTTCTGCGCTCACTCCCATTGGTATTAAAACCCTGGCCATGCTTCTGCTTACTAGAAATCCTCAACTCAAATCCAAATAAAGGAGGGGAGAGTACAGATGACCAATACACGGAAACTGAATGTCCTGAAAATTGAAGAAAAAAGGGGAGCTGGGTACCTCAAGACAGCCTTGAACTACAGAAAGGAAGAGAATCACAATCCCATTTGAAACTCAGGCAACTGAGTAGATGGGCATATCTTTTCTTTCCAGACTTTCTAAAATCTAGCATTGTAATGGCTCCCATTACCTGCAGAAGAGGAACCACTGAAGAATATTCTGAGAGACCAATATAACTAAGAGGAACAACACAAGTGTTTCCTAAGTAGTTTGCAATAAGAACAGGGTTAAAAAGTCTTCCTGGTATAGGAATAAAAGGCCTTTGTAACACTGGACAACGCAAGAGTCAAGGTGGATCAGGATTTCTCAACCTGGGCACTAGTGACATTCGGGCCAGATAACTCTTTGCTATGGGGGGGCTGTTGAGTGCACTGTAGCATATTTAGCAGAACCTCCCTGGCCTCTATCCCCTAGATGGCAAGAGCACCCCTACCAATTGTGACAACCAAAATATCCCCTGTGGGGGGGCAAAATCACCCCTGTTGAAACCTCCACTATGGATGCAACAAATAACAAAGAGCTGCCAGGGATAACTCACTTTCTTGGTAAACAGCACTCCCAAACCACCTCACATCCTGAACCAGGAAACAGAAGGAACACCAGGATTTGTAGGAAAAATGATAAATTCAAATTCTGGATATGTCAGAATGTGGGACACCAAGTGGAGATGTCCAAAAGTCAGTTGGATATATGGGACTGGAACCAAGAAAAGAGGCCTTGGCAAGAGAAATAGACCAGAAAAGCATTAGCTACATTAATACCTTTGAAAAAGGCTTTTGTCAGCCAAAATAAAATCCTCTTAAGAGATGATGATTATTACCCTACACAAGCTCTACCTAGTGCCTAATTAAACAAGAAGCCCTTGATGGATTTAGTCTACTGCAGGATAATGTACTCATGCACAATTCTTACCTTCATCTGGACAAATGTGCCATATGTTAGAGTCTTCAAGGTAAACTCTCACATATCTTTACTAATTGATAGGTTGCAATAATCTTCCCATTTGGCATATGCTCCTTCTTTTTGACTTTTTGTTCCCAAATCCATTGTCCCATATTCTATCAATTAAGAAATAGATACTTCCTCTCTGCCACTGCACATACATAATTAGCAAAAGCAGATGCAATTCTCACATGCATGTGAGTTTTCTAACATTATCATTAAAGAAATTCTGTTCTGGAAGGCTCAGAGACTCCAAACAGATTATACTTCTTCTTCAACAAGAAATCTCACTGACAGTTTGAATACACCTCAGTTCAAGAGCATATTTTCCTGAATGTCTTTTTTTGATTGAGAATATTTACTTAAATGTAATCTTCCAAGAAATTAGAAGACATTTCTACATATGTGTAAGTTCACTTGTTAAAAACCTATTCAGGGGCTTCCCTGGTGGTGCAGTGGTGAAGAACCCGCCTGCCAATGCAGGGGACACGGGTTCGAGCCGTGGTCCGGGAAGATCCCACATGCCACAGAGCAACAAAGCCTGTGCGCCACAACTACTGAACCTGTGCTCTAGAGCCTGCGTGCCACAACTACTGAAGCCTGTGCGCCCAGAACCCATGCTCTGCAACAAGCCCACATGCAGCAATGAAGACCCAACACAGCCAAAAAAAAAAAAAAAAAAAAAACCTATTCAGTATGTTTTATGAAGAGTCACATTTCATGTAAAAATAGCAGTGAAGAAATAATTTTCCTAACTTAAGACATAATCTAGTTAACAAAATAGATTAAAATAAATCTGAATAAGTAAATAGAAACACTGTGCATATATTAAGTTTAGTTTAATCCGGTTTCCTTGTGTAAAATCTTCTACTGTACCCTCTTTATTTTTTTAACTAGCTTAAAAACATTTTTTTAAATTGAGGGTAAGCTGATAATTTAAAATATCAATCAACTCACAGAATTTCCACCCAGCTCACCTCCACAGTTATATCTTATCAACACGCTGGCATACATTCAGTAAGAAAAGATAATGATAAAGAATGGTGATACTTCTGGGCCTCCCTGGTGGCGCAAGTGGTTGAGAGTCCGCCTGCCGATGCAGGGGATACGGGTTCGTGCCCTGGTCTGGGAGGATCCCATATGCCGCGGAGCGGCTGGGCCCGTGAGCCATGGCCGCTGAGCCTGCGCGTCCGGAGCCTGCGCGTCCGGAGCCTGTGCTCCGCGACGGGGGAGGCCACAACAGTGAGAGGCCCGCATACCGCAAAAAAAAAAAAAAAAAAAAAAAAAAAATTAAAGAATGGTGATACTTCCTTTTAGAGATGATAAATACTATAGAGAACACAAATCAACACACACTCCAAAGAGGAAAATTCATTTAGCATTTTTCTAACCACAAATTAAATATTCACTAACAAGATTTTTAGGACTCAATTTTGTTTGCGTAACCCTTACTAAAAAATAAAAGGGACATCATTAAAATATCAGTAAACACCTGCTATTCTTTACACGCTCCTTAGGCTAAACTTATAAAACCAGATATGATTTTTGTTGAAGGAAATTACTATGACCTCTCTCACAGTCCCATCCTTTCCCCACATAAAGAAAATGCTAGGGACTTCCCTGGTGGCGCAGTGGTTAAGAATCCCCCTGCCAATGCAGGAGACACGGGTTTGAGCCCTGGTCTGGGAAGGTCCCACATGCCGCAGAGCAACTCAGCCCGTGTGCCACAACTATTGACCCCGCGTGCCACAACTACTGAAGCCTGAGTGCCTAGAGCCCATGCTCTGCAACAAGAGAAGCCACCACGATGAGAAGCCCACACACTACAGTGAAGAGTAGCCCCTGCTCACCACAACTAGAGAAAGCCCATGTGTAGCAACGAAGACCCAACGCAGCCAAAAATAAATAAATTTTTAAAAAGAGAAAATGCAAATGATGCCCAATTTAATATATGTTCTCCAATGACTCTTATCACTTAAAATTACAACACAGGTAAGGAAGGAAGAAAAGAAAAGGTAGTGAAGTGTATTTGAAAATTGTGCTTTCTTACCAATATGTTGCTGTAGAGCCCAAGAGGAGTTTGAGGCACGAGCAGAGAGCATCTTTTCAACAGCTGGAGGAAGCCTCCTCCAATTAGTAAACTCCAAAGTGAAGATAAGGATGTCATCGCTGATTGAGTCAATCCTATATTGGCAAGATATTAACACAAAATTAGACACAAAATACACCAAGGTTCACCCTGAAAACAAACACCACGTACCTATTCTTACAACACCTTGATGTGGAAGGCAGACAGAGAACTGCAGCATAGAAAATATTCATGAAACTAGAGGCAAGTTCAGTGGACATGAAAAATCAGCTATAGTTGCTACAGGAAACTCAAGTGACTGTGCATGTTGTTGTCCAATGGATGACAAAAGGAGTTTCTACTCTTACAGAGGGTAGGAATTTTCCTACCCATTCCCCAGCAGCAGTGGTAAGAAAAGACAGATTCAGTGTCACTGTCATTAGTGGATTTGCCATTATTTCCTCCCAAATGGACCATCTTGCCAAATCTAGATTGGTCATCCTCACAGACACATAATTTAACAGTCCTGAAAGGATAAAGCCCAAACACCCAAAGCTGTCCCTAAACTGAGTGTATGAGAGAGATGGTTTGTTTCTGACCAGCTCTCAGAGATGTACTACAACTGTTCTCCTATAAGAACCTTTCCCATTATATTGTAGATACGGCTCTAAAGGACATACCAGAATAAGTTTTGTCTTTAAGAACTGAAAGAAGTTGTTGAAGACAAGCAGTTCTCCTTCTATTTTTTAAAAATAATGTCATATTTCCTACCAACCCACCCAAAAGAGACTTCCCAAATTTTATAAGCACTTGAATCCTAAGAGAAAGAGCACTGACCCAAGAAAAGCTCTGATTTCTAACATCACCTCTACTACTTAGAAACATGTTGCCTAAATTCTTTAAGCCCTAGATCCTGGTCTCTAAAATGAGAATAACACTTAACCTACCTATTTTAGGGGACTATTCATGAAACTAATGGAGACAATATAGTAAACAGACTTTTAAAACTATAAAATGTTATATAAATATCTGATATTACTAGAACTGGTTTGAAATTTTCAGTATTACATTTTCAGTGGGCCTTACAACATTGTACACATGAAATTTAGTCAAAGCTTAAAGAGAACTCTAAATTCTAACAAGATCCTTATTTTGTACTCAACTAGATACTCCCCTACCATCACATTGTTTGAAGAAAAATAAAATCATTAGGGTCTCTGGTGATTACTTCAAAAACAGAAATTATTTTCAAGGTCGCTTTTTTGGAGACATTACTGAGCAAGGACAAAAGAAGGGAAAAATAGAAGTAAAGAAACTGAATAATACTCTAAACCTGTCATCTCAAAGACAACTTATTTCTCGTAATTCAGGGTCAAAGTATCCTTGAAATGACTGATTAGAGAGTATGAAAATTATTTCCTAAAATCTTAATTCTCTAATATGCAAACTTAAATAAGGAAAACTTAAACTGTAGCACAAGTGCTTTGGGAAACATTTTACTTCTCAAAAAGCTCTCAGTGAAGCCATGATTTATCAGAAAATATTGAGAATAAGTGAAATGATAAAATATATTCAAATGCAAACAACCTCCTTCACTTTCTAGGAACCCCACACCAAAGGTTACTTGGTTCTGGTTGCTAGTTTCTTTTTTAATGGTTTCATTTTTCTACCTTAATGTGCTGTCTCACTGTGACCAAACACAAAGTCATTTTTGTGCAGTTATCTAAACACACACAGAAGAAATAAATCTGTTTACACAGCTTTAGTTAATATAATGTTGAGTTTTATTTTACCAATGCTGATAATGGCACTGAAAATGTATTGTTACTGTACTACATTGACCGTTATATTGTACAAAGCAGTTGCACAATCATAAACCAGTGACAGTTAATCAACTAAATGCACAGATGACATTTACTTTCTATCATTCGTCTATTGCATTGGGGGTGTGAGGAAACCTAGTCTTGCATTTAAAGCTGAAAAAATATTTCAACTCTGCAGATTATATTGTGACAGGCAATTATTCAGCCAGATACATCTTTAAAGACTATTTAAGACAACCAATACCTAGGAAAGACATTTATAATTTACATGACAAAGATTAAGCAACAGACTTACATGTTATATAAATAAGATATAACCAAAATCCACTTTAACAACATATTGACATTTTTATGGGATAATTATTTTATAACAGCTCTTTGAATGTAAATTTGATCAAAGAAAGCAAAACATTCATCACATTCAGTGTAAACACTTGCTTTATTCATTCAATAAAAGATCAGTAAGCAAAAATTTGACCATGTTAAGCATTTTTATTGCTAAAGTGAAATTTTCCATCGTATTTTTTCTAATGAATATAAAGTGACTAAAGTTCTCCTTCAGAGTAAAATGTATGCAACTGGCGTTCTCAATTCAAATAGCTGAAGTTTTACAATTTACTACAAAATAATTTGTAGTTTACTGTTTATTAACTCTTTTCTATCCTAATACATCCAATAAATATAACACAAACCCAGTGGCTTATTACCACAAAAATTCTCAAGTGGGCTAGTCACATGGGGGGAAGGGAACCTTGTATCAGAACTAGGGATGGGAGAGTATATTTTACAAAGTCTTTTGGGAGGATAAAGCAAATTCCCTTTCCTTCCAGCAGTCTATGTAGTTGTCTCAGGAGGAAAGGAAAAGAAGATACATTTAATTTTTTCCCTGAATAATTTCTTCCTAATTTAGGAGTAGGAAAGAGCAAGAAAAGTTGGCCCAGATCCCCCTAGGTTAGGCAAGGGATTAAGGTACCTAAAATTAAGTGATAAAAACTACCATATCCCTGGGGATACACAGGGCTAAGGCAGCATAGCACAGGGGTTACAAAGACAGACATGAGCCACACTACTGGACAGCCTGAGTCCAAACCTAAGCTCTCACACTAACTAGCTGTGTGAGCTTGGGCAAGTATGTTAAATACTTTGTGCCTCAATTCCCTCCTCTATAAAATATGGATAATGGTATCTACTATGTTTTATATTAAATGAGTTAATAGTAAAGAACTTAAAATAGTACCTACTGTGTATCAGGCAATATTTTAAGTGTTGGTTAAAGAAATAAACTAGAAACCAGAATGGAGCATGAAGGCTGAAAGTAATGGGCAAGTAATATGGAGTCGAGTTAGTATCTTCAGTAGAAAAACACAAGAAGCATTGCTGAGAAGAAAGTGGGTGCCCTGGGAATAAGCACTAAGTGAAGTGACAGAGGAAAGGGAACACACTGTCAGAACTGCCCACAGCTATCTCATGTGTTGATTGGATTTACAGTAGCATTTTGGGGAGTGAATCCTAGAACAGTGAGGGGTAACTGCTGTTAGCTATCAGGAGCCCAGACACAACAATAAAATTCACTAAGTAAAAAGTTAAGGGTCCTTAAATAGCTTTGTTAATAGCTAGATATAGCATTCATTAGTGTGCGTTTCCATCTCAGTAATGAGTGTGTGTATGTGTGTGTGTGCACATGTAAAAGGGGATTTTTTAGGACAAGTAAACATACACAAATAACTTTTTAAAATTAGATTTCTCAATGAATTGTCAATAATTTTTACATCTCATTCAGTTATCTAAAAAATACAATGGATTTTTGTAAAATTTTATTGAAATGGTATAGAGGGAATTGCAACAGTGAGTGATTTGACAGGTAACTATGTATTAATCAGCTGTAGACAGAAGTAAATACAATCGGGTACTGAAACCACTGTAAACTATAAACAAAAAGTAAAGTGGAGATCAGAACATGTACCTAAACTTTGCTTTACTTCTATATTCCTCAAACCACCTACCAGAAAGCAGTTTTCCTCACAAGCCACATATCTGAAACATTTAGTATCAGAAAGGGATGATAGTCCTAAGCATAAAACCTCTGCTTAGTGAAAATTCTTGAATTCTATATTATGGCAGACATAATAAAAAGGTGAGATACTGGGATCCTGCCAAACAAAGATATGTTCTTCACTTACAGATGGAGAAGCCACCAGGCGGAAGAAGCAGTCCCAGAAATGCAAACAAAATTTACAAGCAGGAACCACTAGTGTTGCCTGCATGAATACCAAAGAGGACCTCTTTTGAAAAGCAAAATTTAAATAACAAAATATCAGAGCACTTTTCTGCTGAAATCCAAAATCTCAGTATTTGTCTAAACATTATTTCGGTAAATGGTAATTTCTGAAGCACAAAAAAGAAATCTTCTAGATGTTTCATTGAAATTTTATAAAATACATTTAATTTTTATGTTCTTTATATTCTATTTCCTCATTTGACTCGAATTATCAGGCCAAAAGAGTTCTCTCACCGCTACAATTACCTTCTCGGTCCATCTAGACACATAACTCTTGAAAAGGTTGGTAAAACAGTTTTTATCCTTTTGCCCTAGAAAATTTGACTCAACTTTCATATAATCACTCATAGGGGATGCCCTTCTGAGAAATCACTTGAGGTGAAGAGTTATTTCCTCAGCTACTCCAGAAATCAGTATTTATTGAGGGAGACTAAGTTCAAGTAGACAAGTTGCTATAGGATAGGAGTATTCAATCTAGTTGACTAAGGGATGCTAGAAATCTCCAAAGCAGCTACAACCATTCTGTCACAGATATTTTAAGAGCAGCATGAGGGATGGCCTAAGTAGAAGAAATAACCCTCTCAGGAGGGTTCACTGGCATCCATTCCTTTCTACTCCCTTCCAGCCACCTCTGACCTTTTTCCAGGACTCTATCCTTACACTCAATCTCACTATTAGCAGCGCCCCCAATTCCTTCACCCCAACCCAGCCATCACAGTCAAAACACACATAATAACAACCTCCTCCCAACACAGGGATCTCAAGAAATTGGGGGAAATTAAAGGTAGTACACTCACTCAAAAAGAGTAAAGTCCACATGGTAGGATTTCTTACCAAGAACTGCAGAGGAGATTCAGTGGGTCAAATCCAGCAAGCAGGAGAGATGGCAACCATTCTTTATATTTTGTCTGTGCTTTAACTGCATGACTTATAAATTCAGATATGTGGCTCCATGATGTCAATGGGCAACATTTCTTCAAAAAGTAGCGAAATACTGAAAACCTCTCATACTTCAGGCAGTATGCCAAATGAAGTTCATTTAGCTGGGCTCCATATTTCAAAAGAATATTCACAATTCCCAAGAAGTCACAGCTCCACCACAAAAAAGAAAGAAAGGAAGGAAGGGAGGAAGGGAGGGAGGCAGGGAGGGAGGGAGGAAGGAAAAAGAAGGGAAGGGAAGAGAAGAGAAGTTAGATTTTCACATTAAAAAAAAATAATTCTTACAAAGTTAATAGTAGTTACAACTGGAAAATAAGAATAGCAAATGGGATAGTGGATGATTTTTACATGTCTAGTAGATTGAGACTAGGGGACCAGAGGAAAGGGAGGGTTTTACTTTTTAATTTACACCATTCTGCATGGTTTTTAGTTTCCAACTATGAACAAGTCGTGTCCTTAGAATTTAAAACATTTATCTTAAATAAGTAAGTTTTAAAATTATCATTGACAAGTAGAAAACTCTTCTCAAATTGTGATTTTTTTTGCACAATTAAGTATCCATAATACAAAATACTTGCTAAACAAAGTTAATAAAACAATGCGACTGGTCCCTAAAGACAGATGATTCAGTCTAGGAATCTCCAAGATACCACTTCCTTCAACAATAGCTAAGTCAATTTCCCTCTTACTTTTAAACTTCTAATGGTAAAAAGCAATCATACAGAAAAGCTTTTTTTAATGAACAAAAATTTAACTTACAGCTTTAGATTTTTAAATTAATCTTCTTTATCAAGTGTTTTACAGAATAAATGTGTTATCATTTTATACCTATTGAATTGGTTACTTTAAAAAAGAAAAAATTATCATCCAACACTGCTAAGTTGCGGTTAAAATGATTGAAAATAAGTGTAACCCTTTTATGAGAGAGCTAATTGGCAAAATGCATCAAAAGAGGTTTCATAGGGCCTCCCTGGTGGCGCAGTGGTTAAGAGTCCGCCTGCCGATGCAGGGGATACGGGTTCGTGCCCCGGTCTGGGAGGATCCCATATGCCGCGGAGCGGCTGGGCCCGTGAGCCATGGCCGCTGGGCCTGCGCATCCGGAGCCTGTGCTCCGCAACGGGAGAGGCCACAACAGTGAGAGGCCCGCATACCGCAAAAAGAAAAAAAAAAAAAAAAAAAAGAGGTTTCATAGCAAAGTTATAAGGAGCACAGACTGGAGCCAGAGTGCTCAGCCACTTATTAGCTGTGTGAGTCTGAGCAAGTTATTTAAACTTTCTGGCACACAGAACTAGCATTATGTAAGTATTTGTAAAATAAAATGTAAAGTATATGTAAAGTAAAATACCACACAAATTAAAATACAATATAATAAACATAAATCCTGGGAATTTATCCAAGAGACAAAATAAAAAAGAAATTATATCCTATTTGCACAAATATATTAACCATAGTATTGTCTATAATTTTTTAAAAACAAATTTTTAAAAAACAGAAATTACCTAAATGTTTAACAGAGGAGCAGTAAGTGCAAAATATTACATAGTCATCAAAAACTACAATTCTGATGGTTGTGTGACCACATTTTAAAAACTGTTTATGATATAATTTTTTTTTTTTTTTTTTGTGGTACGCGGGCCTCTCACTGCTGTGGCCTCTCCCGTTGCGGAGCACAGGCTCTGGACGCGCAGGCTCAGCGGCCATGGCTCACGGGCCCAGCCGCTCCGCGGCATGTGGGATCTTCCCGGACCGGGGCACGAACCCACGTCCCCTGCATCGGCAGGCGGACTCTCAACCACTACGCTACCAGGGAAGCCCTATGATATAATTTTAACTGTAACAAAGCTCAATAAACATGTAAGTTCATTACACACACAAATGTGAAAGAAAATATGCAAGAATAAAATTAGTCTCCCTCTGAAACTGGCATTAATGCTATTTTAAATAACTAGAAATAAAAAAGAAATATTTCATTAATCATAGTATTATAGAATCTAAATAATGAAGTCATAAAAATAAAAGAGAAAACAAACATAAAACATTTAAACCATTGTCATGTGATGCCTCCTACTTCTGAGGACTTATGTACAGAACTTGAAATCAAGGTTTTAAGGCAGTTAAAACACTATATACATAAGTAAAATGTCACCTACCCTGTGTAAATTTTTGTAAATCTATTTCATTTGTTCTCCAATTTCTGTTCTTTTCTTCAGTTAAAAGATTAAATGGTAATTCTCTTTATTATTAATAATATGCATAGCAATTAGAAAAGAAAAATCTATAATTCTTAAATTTCTTTATAAAAATTAATAAATTCGTTGTCTGTCTACCATATATTGCTATTTGTTCCAGGAAACTCCCATCATTCATATCAGTGTTCTTGAAAAGAGCCCTGTATGCATGTATTTTTTCTTCTGGCTGCTTTCAGATACAGGAAAGCTGAAAGAATTTGTTGCCAACAGTCCTGCACTACAAGAAATGCTAAAGGATATATTGATACTTCTGACCAGTGGTTCTAAACAGTTATAACCAATATAATTGGTTTATTTCAACTACATCCACCTCATTTAACTAGCTTCTCTTTATTACTACGGTTATTACTTGTTGATTCCACTACAGAACAATCAACACATGATATGGACTGTTGAACACATTCGAGTAAACATGTAGGTAAACAGTGGGAAAAGCTCAAGACATTGCCTCATTACAAATGTGATACATAATTCTCAAGAAGACTGTTAATTTTCAAGGCATCTGTGTTTACATGTACAATTCAGGGACTGGCTGAACTCTTCCCTCAAGCAATTTGAAACCATCAATGGCCTAACCATAGATACTTTAGCTCTTAAAGAGCAGTTTTTCTGCTACAGAATACAAAGGTAAACGGGAGCCCTAAATGCACCCTGTTAGATTAAGTGCTACAGATAGCTAGATAACCTATTTTCTGTTTAGAATAAAACTACAAAACCAAGAGGCTTTCTTATTCAAGTTTCGAATATAGCAACGAGACATGTGGCTCATGCTAAGAAAATTTTAAGGACAAGGCCACAGATAAACCAACCATCCATCTCTAAATGTGAGAGGAACATGTGCATATAATTCCCTATAATAACAAACTTTATTGAGAAATTATTCTGTACCAGAATAAATGGTATGTTAAATGTGTTACACCGAAGATTTGCCTTTATCTTCACAATCACCCTAAAAAGTAAGTTTTAATATCATCTCCACTCTAGATGCAAAAACTGAAGCTTAGTCAAGCTAGTAATTGGTAGAATTGGGATAATAATATCAAACCAAAATCTAACAGTGAATATGATACAGCAAATATCTGAAATATCTCTCCTACATTATAAAAACCAAACACTTCATGAAACAGTCAAATTGAGAATTAGTTTAAGGCCAGACCTATGTTTCCCAAAGTATGTTCCATGGAACACTAGTCCCTGAAAAATGATCTATGAGAAAAAGGCTCCATAATGAAAATATTTGAGAAACTTTATAATATACACTAGTCCATAAAAGGACAAATACAGTATGAACTTAAATTTTCAACTTATATGGTCAAGTGTTTTTCTTCAACCTCCAGATACCTTTCAGAAGAAGTAACCTTAGAATTAAAGCAATGGATCCAATAGCTAATCTGAAAACAGCCTAATAAAGAGAGTATAAAATGCCCCAAAAGTCTGTAAACACAGGAATAGTGTATTTATTGTAAAGTTCATCCTATGTTCCCAAATTTCTCAAACTTTTGTAGATTCATTCCCCCTTAGGAATTCATAAAACACAACACCATAAGAAAAATTCTTAGAAGCCCTCCAGGAAAGAAATCTAATTACCATTGCTTAACCCTGTGTTTCCCAAACTTAATTAACTAAGGAACCCTTTTAATCCTGTGTATTATCTATTAACAATGTATAGAATAAGTACTCTACAAAACACACTTCGGAAAACCCCACTCTAAATTTCTTCCAATTATCACATTGCCTTGTGTTAGAAAGGACAAGAGCATACTCCTAAAAGGCTTATGAAACTGCCTACTGCTACACTATAAAGACTTTTCCAACAAAACTACCATTTATATGGTGAATAATAAACACAAAATAAAGTGGAGGATCATAAAACTTTCTCAGCATGCCCTGAGCTTCTGCAAAGGATATTAAGAAGGTCTCAGATACATGTACAAGCTCCAGAAACTCAAGCAACTTCAGTGCTCTATGATGACCTTGATTATTATATGTTATTGAGTAAGAAGAGTAGACCCTAAGGCTTAGATAAAACTTTGGTTAAAATGTAAACTACATGGACATATGCATGTGTTTCTCCTAACACTTAATACAAATTCTCTTTCAAGCCCTGATGGAGAATTGGAAAAACTCATCAAGTCCTAGAGTAGTCCCTCCCATTTAACATAAATATCAAGAACAAACTGTGACACATTAAGAGATTCCACATTATATAACAGTGAAAATCATAAGACACGGAGAAAGAGGAGAAGTTTAAAAACTAAAAATGCAATGTCTAGACCTTATCTGGAGGTATGTACACTTTCCATCATACTGCTCTTTGAAGTTCAAAAATGTGCACAGAAACAGGCCCAGATAAAAAAACACAGTAAAAGGAAATTCAACATGTTAACAAGGTTTCTTTTAAACAAATAGAAATGGGCAAATATCTTGAGAATTTTAGTTTCAATTACCCAACAAAATATCCAACCAACTTATCAGCTGAATCATCAAAAGGCCATATAATAAGTTTTATTGAATGGCTTTCAGCCATCAGCTGAAAATAAAATAAAAACATTAGGTTGTGTCAGATGTATCCATGTGTGATATGATGACAAGAATGGACACAATTATTTTTACAAAACTAATGGGATAACAATGATTAGTATCAATTAGAAAGACAGACAAAATCAGGTCGGTTAAGCCAGGATCTCTTTCTACATTCATATAGAAAAGGCATTAATATTTGTTCAAACTGTCCTGAAATTTCTCAACTTCCTGCTCTTCCACCCATTCCAGTTAAAGGAGTCTTTTTCTTCTATTTTCTCATTTGAGTTGAATTACTCAGCTATGCCCTTGAAAGACTGGCTTCATGTCACTAAAACTGTTAAGTTGTTAGCCCCAAAGGACAAAGAATGCTTTTGTACGATGGTGGAGGAGACAAGACACCTTTCTATCATGCTTTGGAGTGTGAGAAGAGCTAAGGGTCACTGCTTCAAATGGAAGCTTATCCTCTCCAAGGGATATCCAGTAAAAAAGTTTCAGAATGCTAATCCTGAGCTAAAAAGTTACATCAGCTGAATAAAATAATAAAGAAGGGAAAACTTAAAACCCAGAGCCATTATTTATATTTATTATTTTCATCACCTTTTGATATTAATTATACTATTTGTAAAAGCAGATATGTTTACTAGAACGTAACAGGCCAACAGTGCAAGGAGGGTCACAAGTATTAAATTTCTAGATCTCTGAGAAATACCAGAAAACATACAAATAAGAAAACAAAAGTTTTTGACTCATTAATACCTGGAGTCAGTTAAGTGCTGATTAAATCTTTCTACAACAATCTTACACCAAACTAACATTATTGTAACAACACACCATTGCTATAAAAATGAAATTTCAAAACTTATACCACTAAACTTACCTCATTGTCTATTACCAAATCTCTGAAAATTTGAATATTTAATAATTAATTTTGGAAAATGGAGTCTTCCAAGTTCCCTGGTATCATTACTGTGACTAAAACGCAAATTCTTATTCATAATTGGTAAATGTAATATAGGAAATTCAAACATTGTTTTTTAAGGAAAAACAGCACAAAAAAAGTTATTTTTAAATGAAAATTTTAGTCCACTGTCCTTGCTTTTTAAATAGTAATTGTAATTAATTTAATTAATTTTAAGTATGCAACCATAGAGAATCCAAATTTTCAGATGCATACTTAATGAAAGAAATTAAAAATTAATGAATTTTTCAACTTCGGTTTTTTTCCGCAGGCACTAGCTATATTACCCTCTGATACACTAAAACAAAACCTACTGGGAGAATGACAGTTTTCTTGCTTGATCAGCTTTACATCGAGTCCCAAAATAATCCAATGATTTTCACATTACATGTACAGTGATGACACGCAAACTAAGAGCCAGACACTAGCTTACATAAACATAATATAGAGACTAAAAATTTAATTGGTGCTCTTTTTTAGATATATGGAGGATGGCAAAAATGAATTTCTTCTCCAGAAATGAAGAAGAAAATTAACCTTGATATTTTTCTGTGTGCCAAAAATTGTGCAATGTACTATATATTTTTTTTTTTCTTTTTTTTTGCGGTATGTGGGCCTCTCACTGTTGTGGCCTCTCCCGTTGCGGAGCACAGGCTCCGGATGCGCAGGCCCAGCGGCCATGGCTCACGGGCCCAGCCGCTCCGCGGCATATGGGATCCTCCCAGACCGGGGCACGAACCCGTATCCCCTGCATCGGCAGGCGGACTCTCAACCACTTGCGCCACCAGGGAGGCCCTACTATATTTTTATACACATTAAATGTGAGCATATGTGATTATGATGCTACCATTGCTTAGATTTAGTCCTTTGGGAAATGTTTCCCTGTCAATTAAATTCCCCGCAGAGTAGGTAATAACGGCAAAGATATATCAAAATTAAGTCTACTGCCATGGGCCCAGGCAAACAAAAAGTCAACTGGAAAGACTAGGAGAATGTACCCTCATAAAACAGATATTCTGATGTTTTGATGACTTTTTTCCTTTAGACTAACAAATAGTATTTTCCAGTGACTTTTCTTACTGAAAACCTACCTTACTAATTAAAAATACATTTGGCCCAATTACAAGTTCCCACATGAAAGAAAATATCTGACAAGCCCTTTTAAAGCCACCAATTTTAGTTATGCTCTATAGGGCCATTTTACAGAGCAAAATTGCCAAGAGTAGCAAAAAACAAAGTTTGTTAGCTCATGTCTGTGACCAAAGACCACCATACGCCACACTGTTGCTTCTTTACTTTTAGTTTTCAGCAGTTTGATTATTGAGCATGCTTTTCTTTGGGTTTATCCTATTTTGGTTTGCTGAGCTTCTTAAATCTATAAAACTTACATCTTTATCCAATGTTGGGAAGTTTTCATCATCAGTTCACAACCTCTTTCTCCTCCCTTCTGGACCCTAATGACATAAATGTCAACCCCAGTCATACTGTCTCTCAGGTCCCTGAGGCTCTGTTCCTTTTTTGTCCCCCAAGTCGTCATCTTCTCTGTTCTTCTCTTTGGATAATTTATATTGGTCTATCTTCAAGTTGACTCTTTCCTGTCAATTCCATTCTGCTATGGAGCTCATATAGTTAAATTTTCATTTCAGATTTTGTATTTCTCACTTTTAAGAAGTCCATTTAGCTCTAGTTTTTATTTCTCAGCTGAAAATATCTACCTTTCCATTTATTTCAAGTGTGTTTACTTCATTAAGCACCATTATAATAGCTGTTTTCAATTATTTAATATTTCCAACATCTAGATCATCTCAGGGTTGACACCTGTTAATTGTCTTTTCCCTCTAAAACTGGTCATATTTTCTGGTTCTTCATATGTCAAGTCATTTTAGACTGTATCCTGGACATTACGAACAGTAATGCTGTGTGTAAACTCTAGGCCTGGGTCCTGTTATAATCTTTTGAATATAATACTGATTGTGTTTGTTTATTTTAGCAGGCATATAACCTACTTAGGTTTAGACTACAATTTCTTTTTCACCTCTACAGACTGCTGGTTCAGTTCTCAAGCCTTTGCTATGCTGCTTTGGGTCTGGCCCCATGAAATGTACCATTCAGGGGCCTGAGACTTGGGTGATAGTTCAAATCTTGTTTTCAATGTCTGTCCTGTGCATTCAAAGCTTGGATGGGCTCTGGACATATGCAGGTTTGTACACAGAATTAAGAGAACCCCTTCTCCAGCTCTCTCGGCTCCAGGATTCCCCTCATACCCTCTGTTCCACAGGGTTCTATTTACCTGATTTCTCAGGCCAGAAAAACATTAATTTTAAGGTGTTTCGGGGTTAACAGGGGTACTGCTATGGTTTAATACGTTTAATTTAAACTACACTTATATAAGATGATGAGGCATGAGCTTAGCTGCTGTGACCAGGACCAAAAATATTCCTCCAAAAGTAAGATGAAGACTAAAACAGATTATTGTTATATTGGACACATAGACATACAACTATACAAAACTATACAAAACCATTACATTCTGATCAAATAAAAAAATGTTCAGGGGCTTCCCTGGTGGCGCAGTGGTTAAGAATCCGCCTGCCAATGCAGAGGACACGGGTTCGATCCCTGGTCCAGGACAATCCCACATGCTGTGGAGCAACTAAGCCCATGCGCCACGACTACTAAGCCTGCGCTCTAGAGTCTGTGAGCCACAACTACTGAGCCCACGTGCCACAACCACTGAAGCCCGCGCGCCTAAAGCCTGTGCTCCGCAACAAGAGAAGCCACTGCAATGAGAAGCCCACGCACTTCAACAAAGAGTAGCCCCCGCTAGCCACAGCTAGAGAAAGCCCGCGCACTGCAACGAAGACCCAAGGCAACCAAAAATAAATAAATAAATGCATTAAAAAAATATTCAATTCTGATTTAATAACAAAATACGATGAGATAGATATGTACAGAGAAAGGCAAATGAATCAACTAAAGTCATCAGTATAGGCCTAGTGAGGTAAACTAAAATAATTAGGGCTCCTCTGTTTATAAAGACAAAACCTAAGGAAGTATACCATGAAATCGGGAAAGTTATGCATAGAGTGGATCCCAGATACTCAGATTAACCAAAACCCCAGATACTCAGATTAACCCAAACCCCAAATACTCAGAGTACAGTGTATACGTAGAAGCTTAAATTCAGAACAAATGAAATGAACTACTATTTTACATAGCAAATATTACAAGATGGTAGAGACTGAAAAGCTTAGCAAATAAGTTTTTGATAAATGTTTAAATTAAGTCATAGCTAGCAATCCATAATGGTGAATTCAGGAAAGCCAATGAAATTTGAGGTAAGCCTGCAACCTCTTTTGCGTCATTAAAAACAACAGCAACGGGCTTCCCTGGTGGCACAGTGGTTGAGAGTCCGCCTGCCGATGCAGGGGAAACGGGCGGAGCGGCTGGGCCCGTTAGCCTTGGCCACTGAGCCTTCACATCCGGAGCCTGTGCTCCGCAACGGGAGAGGCCACAACAGTGAGAAGCCCGTGTACCGCTAAAAAAAAAAAAAAAAAAAAAACAGCAACTACTTGCACAACTTATTCCATTATTGCATGGACCATAGATTTTACTCAATATGGCTTTTCTTACACATAGCCTTATTCTTACCATCTATTTTAAAACCTTAGGAGTCTTATAGACAAGTCTTGGCCAGAATCTAATCAATAATCTATCAGTAATTCTTCATTTATTCTACTCACAGCATCATGGCAGATAAGCAAAAGAAATATTTTAAAAAATTTTAAACTGAGTGTGACCTACAGAAATAAATGCTACATACCAAATACATTAAAAATGCAAGAATATCTAGAAAACTAAAGTTTTATTTTAGGTTCATAACAAGTCTTGTAAATATAAATTTCAAATGATAAATAGCCTGACACACGGTCAATATCATACTTGACAAAGATATTTTTAACTTTTTTATGTTTTTGCCTCCCAGCTTTACTGAGGTATAACTGACAAATAACATTGTAAGATAGTTAAAGTATATAATGAGGTGATTTGACATACATATACATTGTGAAAACATTCATCACCTCAAATATTTACCTCTTTTTTTTAAGAGCATTTAAGTTGTACTCTTACTTAGCAAATTTCAATTATATAATACAGTGTTATCAACTACAGTCACATTATACATTAAATCTTCAGCCCTTATTCATTGTGTAACTTAAAGTTTGTTTTAATTCTTAAATTGTTTTGAAGACCAAGGAAATCAGAGAATTCCTGCATTTACTTTAATATATTGGAAGTATGCTCTAAAATTGCTACACCAAAAATATAATCCAGAGCCAAAGAGAGAAGGAAAAAAATCTGACATTATCACCTAATTTTTATTACAGTTTGACTGAACAAGGTGCATCACAGAAGGCTTTTGTTTTTGTCTGTTTTTTGTTTTTAAGTTACCAATTTAGCTCTAAGACATATTGCTTCACAAAAGAAAGTCACTTGGAAATACATCTCCATATAGCAAAAAAGAATAAAAATACAGCAAATATACATACTCCTTTTGGAAAGCCATACACATGGGAGAACTGAATCCGAAGACGAGGCACATCTGGGCATCTGGGTGGTAGCCAGACTGGAGCAACATTTCTAGGCACTCTTCATGCCCTCCAAACACTGCTGAGTACACAGGACTCACTTTGTTTGGCCCAGTGTCACAGACCCGGTTAGTAAGTGGTATTAACAAGTCCAAGATTCTGCAAATACACAAATTCAGGGGTATATAATGCTTTTATATGTACATAAGCGTAGACATTTCTACAGCACATATTTTGGGTCACCCATTGATTGATTTTAAAAAGTCTTTCTGTCTTCAGTGTGCTTTCTATCTACAGTAAATTATTACAAGCTACATACTCCGAAATGTTACGCTCATTATTGTTGCTTAATAGAAAGATCCTTAAACATATCTGAAGCAGAGCTAAATAACGTTCCCATAAAAGTAAACAGATAACACACAGTCCTTTATTTTTCATGAATTATTTACCTTCCCACCAGCAACCACCTTCCTCCCCAAAATTCAAATTTTATATTAGATATTTTAGGATCTAATAAAATTTTTTAAAACTTCATTATACTAAATATAAACTTGTTATCAAGAAAACAAGTTATTTTCCTTCATAAAGTAGCAATCAAAGTTTTATTTTTCTAATCAGTAAGAATTTTTTAAGATGGTGAGTGACATGAAATGAATAGTATTTTCATCAGGAAGAAGTCAGAAATTCTGCTAAAATATTGTATTCTCAGAAAAGAAGATGAGCTCTTTAAATATTAAGGCAGATTTATTTAAAAATTAAGAATAAATTAAGAATTTATAACATTCTTTCTCTTTGCTACTTTTCCTTAGGTAAGGTAGGACTAAGATAATATTTAAGGAGAACTTATATTTCACCATGAAGGAAATTATCAGTGACAAACAGAATTCTCAAAATTGAGAACAAATGAGGACAAATTCTCAAGAGGGTTTTGGTATCAATTTAAAGCTCAGAGTATAATTGTACCTAAGATTTATGATTAGATAAACAATCAACAGTTAAGAAAAACATCAAATTTTTAAACCTAAGTACTTTGTTAAAATAAAGAATATGTTTAGTGTCTCTTATATGTAATAAATGTGCTAAATTTTTTTAAATGAGTTGGAAAAATTATACTCTTCAACAGGGCACAAACATGATTACAAATATCTTTAAGGAAATAGTAAAATACCATGCCACCTAGTGGCATAATAACCCAATCACAGCATCTGTTTTCCTACTATGTATACATACTAAAGACAAGACCATTTCACTATTACTTTTTAAATTAAAAAATACTAACAAGAGCTATAAAAATTATTATTGTAGTAGTATGACTCTAAAAACTTTAAAAATATATTTTAAAAAACTGTTTGGTACCAATCTATGTTAAGACAGGCTGCCATATTCTCACGGTATAACCAGGCTTAATAATTTCTGAGATTCCTGGAACCCCCAATTTCAGGGAGTTCCAACTTTGGTTAAGTCTCTCTCTCTTCAGATAATACCAAAAATTTCACTGGAATTTCTGGCTAAGGAAGAAGAGTAATAGAAGCAGGAGAAAGTACCAAGTTGAATTTGAAATAAGACAAAGAGACGTCCAGTCAAAGGGTTCAAGATGTGGAGGACTACCCAGTCCACACAAAAGAGATCACAAACTCAAAACCTTCCTGGGGTCAAGGAGGTAACAAAATAAGTTGAATACAGCCATTGGATCAATACCTAAAGATGCCTGGGACAAAACTGGAAAGGAGTGGGAGAGTACAGCCACAGCTTAAGAAGTCAGACAGAAGACTTAACACCCTAAGAAAGCCCCTGGGGCCACTCTGCCTCACACTAGGAAAGGGCAAGACTACGAGTTGCCGGGATTGCAAGCGGGACAAATGTGGGGGGTGGATCTAGTCACCCAGCAGATCAGTAGAGAAGGGAATACCAAGGGTTATGCCTGGAGGTAAAGGGTCTGGCCCAGAAGATCTATTTCTATTACCTTTGAATTATGAGACCATTTTTATTTTCCATTTTTAACACTTACTTTGTATGGCCCATTTGTGCAGCTGCATGAATAGGTAACTGCCAATTGTCCTCATTACAGTAAAGATCAGGATCTGCCCCACTGGAAAGCAAAAGCTCCACACATTCTGTGTGGCCCTCTTGAGTAGCAATGAACAAGGGAGTAGCTTTGTCCAAGGCTTGACAATTGACATTTGCACCTAAAATAAACGTTTAACATATAACCCTCCTTAATGCAAATAATAATAATAATAATAATTAACAAAAATTTCAAAGCAGCTGCCTTAAAAGGGTTTCACAGTACACAACAGCTTTTCTTCCTTAGTGGATACTGTTGTTAAAACATATTAATTTTCATAACTTATTGGTAATCATTTACATTGTTTTTACTTTTATGTCAGCAAGAAAACAAGTGATTAATATTTTAGAATTCATTTTTAAGCTAAAATAAGAAACTTATTCAATGAAGGATTCATTTCATTCCAACAAGCACTCTGAGGGTCCAGTAAGCAATCATTTAAAAAAGGAAAAATGCAAACCATCAAATATAGATAACATTTCTGATCATTACTGAAAGGATAAGAAAAAAATCTAAATTATGAGACTTTACAGATGCCACTAATTGATTCAGGCTAAATTTGTGAAAAAAAAATTCCAGTAGATATGATATACATGGGGGCTATGCCTTTAAACTAATGTTGACTATACTCTTCATTATATCACTTTTCTTCATGACCAGTGCATGATAAACAGATCCCACATTAAAAGGAAAAAGGTCTATTTAAATGGGTTTCTAAACTGATCTTTTAAAGCATAAATCTAATCAATTATTTAGACGCAAATGTATAATGATGTGAAAAAGTTTGGTGACCTCAATTTTTGTGAAGGTTTCAAAAATAGCAGACTTCCTCAAACTTCTCTCATTGACAAATAATGTGTTAAGTATGCTAAGTATGGTGTTAATACATGACCATGAGAATTTTTAAATTTCTGGAATACAGCTCAGTGAAAAATCATCATCATCAAGGGGGGAAAGACTACTTTTTTAAAAGGATGTTCGGGCTTCCCTGGTGGCGCAGTGGTTGAGAGTCTGCCTGCTGACGCAGGGGACGCGGGTTTGTGCCCCGGTCCGGGAGGATCCCACATGCCGCGGAGCAGCTGGGCCCGTGAGCCAAGGCCGCTGGGCCTGCGCGTCCGGAGCCTGTGCTCCGCAACGGGAGAGGCCACAGCAGTTAGAGGCCCGCGTATCGCAAAAAAAAGAAAAAAAAAAAAAAAAAGGATGTTCCATAAATATACCTTGAATAAACCAAAGCCCTGAGATGGGTAAAAACAATGCAAAACACAAATGGTAACTTAGAGTTTATGGAACTGTCAGAAATTCCAACTGGATAGTCAACATGTCTAGATACACAGAATATTCTTGACTTGTACAAGGTGGCTTCACCTACTGTCAGCCTCAGAAAGAAATGAACACTATAGGGCTTCCCTGGTGGTACAGTGGTTGAGAGTCCGCCCGCTGATACAGGGGACATGGGTTCGTGCCCCGGTCCGGGAAGATCCCACATGCCGTGGAGCGGCTGGGCCCAAGAGCCATGGCTGCTGAGCCTGCGCGTCCGGAGCCTGTGCTCCGCAACGGGAGAGGCCACAGTGGTGAGAGGCCCGCGTACCGCAAAAAAAAAAAAAAAAAAAGAAAAGAAATGAACACTATAACTGAGAAAATACTAAGTCAAAAAAGAAACCTACTTAACTTTCTCTTTTAAGCAATGTTTTGTTTTGATTGACAATTTCAATGTATAAGGAAGAATAAGGAACTAGACTCTATAAGATTACAGGTAGAAAAGTTGGGAAGATGAGAGATAATTCACTGAAAGGAAAGTCATTTTAAAGAGTTAGAAACATGTATAGTTACATTATAAACATACCTACATACCTTTTCAACTTGCCATTCATAACTATTCAGAGAGGAGAAGAAAAAAAGAACAAAGGAAAACAAAACAGGTGCTTAGTGTTCCAGGAGACAGGCTCAGCATGAGGAGTCATTAAGCTGCAGTTTAATCTATTTCATTCTAAATATTAGCTACACACGAATAACTGGAACTTATGGACTGGAAGTCACAAAATACATCACAACAGTCCTTGGGAAGGTACAACATAGAAGAAGGAAGATGAGAAATCACAAGTCCTGGATCCAAGTCCTGATTCTGCCAGGGAATACTTTCTAGATCTTTGGTAAGGCACTTAAATGCTCAGAGCCTGGGATTCTTTTTTTTTTTTTTTAATTAATTAATTAATTAGGCTGTGTCAGGTCTTAGTTGCGGCATGCAGGTTCTTCTCTAGTTGTGGCATGTGGGCTCCAGAGCACACAGGCTCAGTAGTTGCAGCATGCAGCCTCTCTAGTTGTGGTGCACGGGCTCTAGAGTGCACAGGCTCGGCAGTTGTGGCACACGGGCCCAAATGCCCCGTGGCATGTGGGATCCTAGCTCCTCGACCAGGGATCGAACCCATGTCCCCTGCATTAGAAGGTGGATTCTTAACCACTGGACCATCAGGGGAGTCCCCAAGCCTGGGATTCTTAATACCAAAAAAAAAAAAAAAAGCTTGAACAAATGATTTGGGGGATTCTCTCAACTTTAAACTTTGTTTTGGTAATTTATTAAAAGTTTAGGTATTACAGAAGACATGTGAAAAGTCTAAGTATTAAAAAAAATTGCGTGGTGGCAAATCTGGTGTATTTCCCATCTGCTCTTGACTGTCCATGCTTCGTCAGGTTAGCAGTGTGAGTGCACACGCAGTGTCTGGAAGAACTGAAAAGCTCTTACATAACAAAAGTTTCTGGTCACAGAAATGTCACACAGAGTAAGAATGCCACCTCAACACCATCCTCTCTGACAATGCTGAATGTGTAATGGTTGTCACTGGGAAACCTTTAACAGGCTTCTGTTGCTATTTATTAACATAATAAAGTATAAACATGCTTTGAAATAAATCCATTTAAATATCACACAATTGATCAAAACATACAACTCAAAGGGTTAATATACAAAATAACTATCTAAAAAATTAATTAAGCCTATACTAGTCTTGTATCCTAGAAAGTTGGAATTGCTCAGGTCCCTATAATAAAGGACAGCACCATCATTAAACTTGCCAATAAACCTGCTTTAATGATAGATCATTATGGTCCTACTCAGATAAATTAATAGTTGCGCATTGTATTATGTTAGTAATAGAGACTTAGTAACCAGGCTTATAAATGAACTTGTATGTACTCTTATTTACCACTAATATAAGACCATAAATTCCAGAACCTGATTTATATCTGGTCAAGAATTACTCTTCCTAAGAAGATACAAAGTTAAAACTCATGATCTTAACAGTGTAAAGGCTAATGGATTAGTCTTACCTGATGATATAAGTATGCTCAAGCTTTCTAGCTTGCCATATTGAGCAGCCACAAATAAAGGTGTGATTCCAAAGTCATCCTGGCATTCCTTGTTTGCTCCTTTTTTAAGAAGCAATTTTATGATCTCAGCATTTTCCTAAGGCACAGATTCATATTTTAAATAAGAGAAAACAAAGAAAATAGAAGATATCTTTTTTATTGTTGTGTGTATGTTTTTTATCCTCACTAAAGGGAAAAAGTGTATTGGTGGATGGGAAGAAAGTGTTCAACAATCAGATTATTCTGTACCTTTAGCTAGAACATTAAACATAAACAGATAAAACACTGGGAATCTCTAGGAATTATAATCCTTATAAAATCCTGCAAAATTAGTTTGCAAGTACAAGCACTAAGATGTCATCACAGTTTCTAAACACAGTGCTATAAATAAAATGAGCCATTGCTCGCTATCAATTTATATCCCCAATATTCTGATGGTCTCTTAACTATGCTATCAACATTTGAAAAACTTAGATAATCCCTGCAGCCCAAAGCTACTAGAACTACTAGAGCAGTTGGCTTATTCAGAATGACCGTTAGCATTTAGACTGCCTTTTCTGTACTGCACTAACCATCATAAATCACAGGCAAGTAGGAAGCAAAAACTGTATAGAACTGTCATTTTAAAAGGGTAAAATACACAATTTACATGGAAATGAAATAATAAATTCAGAGTTTACCTGAAAAGTAGCCTGGTGCAAGGTGTTCCATCCACACATAGAATGGGATCCATTAACATTTGCTCCATATCGAAGTAGCAGCCTTAACACATCTATCTGTCCATTTTCAACAGCTGCAATACAATAGTCAAAAAAATTATTGTTGGTAAAAAGCCATGTTTGTAGGACTGGGCACTTCGGTGATGTTACCATCACTTATTCAGCTTCTAACTCACAATACCGTGATCATTCCTATCAACAAATCAAAACATATATGTACTCCTTATGCAATTCTAAAACATTTATCACAATTGTCTTAGCCCAAACCCATTAATATATACATCCTTTTGGTACATATATAAAATTATTTTCAATTGTATCTTAAAAGATACAAAGGAAATGCAAGCAGAAGGCAAACATATCCTCTTGGATAATGGAGATAATATGTGTTTCTATTTTGTTAAAAATACAATTGGGAGGGGGATGGGATGAACAGGTCAGAAGAAACAGTAGCAATCTGGAGAAAAAGTCTCAAAAGAATTGAAAGGTTGGCTATTACCATCTGATTACAAATGACAATAGTAAATGACAAGCAAACTGAAAGCACAATACTGCAAGTCTGCATCTTAGATATTTTTACCGTAATAAACAACAATCATTGTTAAAATGATGTTCTTATATCAACCAATGAAAATTTAGTAGAATCTGTTTCACATCCAATTCATACATCATTATCAGTGACTGCTGGCAAAAATCACTCCATAGCCAAAAGCCTGAGTTGAAGATTATCAGGTTGTCAGTGGTGATATATGAAACAGAGTGTAGATAAGTTTGTTTCCATGAATTAGGGAGACCTTCTAAAAATGAAAGTCGAAAAAATTTGTTTTGATTATTACATACGCTATAGAAGTCAGACAGAGAGAAAACTTTTAATATCATAAATACATTAAGATATCTGATGTCTGCATCTCTAGTGAAAAAAATTTCTCAATGGCAAAATGGCATTTTTATAGCTCTCGCTAATTATTTCAAAATAAGGCAAATGGTTAAGTGATGGTTAATCATTAAGAAATAGTGGTTTAGGGACTTCCCTGGTGGCAGAGTGGTTAAGAATCCACCTGCAAATGCAGGGGACACGGGTCCAAGCCCTGGTCCATGAAGCTCTCACATGCTGCAGAGCAACTAAGTCCATGCACCACAACTACTGAACCTGCGCTCTAGAGCCACAACTACGGAGCCCGTGTGCCACAACTACTGAAGCCTGTGCACCTAGAGCCCGTGCTCTGCAATAAGAGAAGCCACTGCAACGAGAAGCCCGCACACCACAACGAAGAGTGGCCCCCGCTCACCACAACTAGAGAAAGCCCGCGCACAGCAACAAAGACCCAACACAGCCAAAAATAAAATATTAAATAAATAAATAAATAAACCTTAAAAAAAAAAAAGAAACAGTAGTTTAGAAAACTGTATTTACAGCTTACATCCTACTACCAAAGCCTCTCCTTTGGAAGAATTGGGTTAACTTCTTTGTCCTTATATAATAAGTTACCAAATTGGAGGGGGAGTGGGAACCATACTGTGACCAAGTATATTATACTTCAATGAAAGTTATTAAAAAAAAAAAAACCCAGACTCAAACTTACTATTTGTTTGCCTCCTTATCATTAGTAAAGTACGCTTGAGGAGAGAAACTGTGTTCTGTTCCCCTTACGTGCCCCAGTGCCAATCGCAAACAGAAGACAGGCAATAAATAAGCATCGACTCCGTGAATGAAAAATAAATGTCTAAAATAAAATATGATTTTCTTTTTAAGAATTCATTCCTCTCCAAACAAAACAGCCTTCAGAACTATACTTCTGGATATGACAAAATAACTGGTACTAAACTAGCCATCATAAGAGTGGGAAATATACATAAAGCAACTTTTTCTAGCATTAAACCATGGGCAAAAGACTGATTCCTAAGGAAAGGGAAACACATGAGGTGAGCCCATGATCAACCCAGCTTTCTGCCTGGGGACATTTCTGGATTATGGTGCAATGAGCTGAAGTCCAAGAACAGTAAGGGTAAGGTTGAAGAAAGAATACTCCAAGCAGAGGAAATGGTCCAAGCAGAGTGAAGCAGTCCGCTGAGCTAAGAAGTAAAATATCAGAGTTTAAGCAGTTGAAATCGGTGGGGCAAACCCCAAGAGAGAAGAGAACTGTGCGGAGGGGAGGCCCCACTGTGGAAGTTCTCCAAGAATCCTTGCCTGAGGTCTGGGCTACACATGTACAAGGCAAGATGAAGCTTACCAGAGAACTGCTAAAGGGTTAAGAATGGAACAGAGATAAGTAGAAGACAGTGCTGAGGGGCAATGGAACTCCTAGGAGTTCTGGCCCAGTCAGAGTGGTGAAACCACACTGATACTTCGATAGCTTGTTAACACTCTGGGCATCCAGCTGAGACACCGAAAAGGCAGAGCCCTAGGAATAAAGACCACATCTGAGATTAAGGCCTACTCTAGACTTGCTCTAAGGAAGCCTAAAATAAGCCCTGATCAAGAAGGAGGCAGAGGCTGGGAACTGAATCCTCCTGGGAGTTAGATCTGGGAAATACCTTATGCTCTCAACAAAGCATAAAACCAAACCTAAACAAGTTCAAGGTCATAAGCCAGTAAATAATCTACCTATTATTTAAAAAAAGGGAAAAAAACTCACTATTCTCAGAGGATAAGAGAATTCAAGTCTGTGACATACTATTCACAATGCCCAGTATACAAGTCAGAAAGTAGTGAGCAGAAACTGATCCCAAGATGGCCCAGACATTGGATTTAACAGATTAACTAATGCAGCTACTATAAACATGCTTTAAAACTTTAAGGAAAATATGTTCAAAGATTTTACTGTTTTTGTTTGTTTGTTTACTTGTGGTACGCGGGCCTCTCACTGTTGTGGCCTCTCATGCTGCGGAGCACAGGCCCCAGACGCACAGGCTCAGCGGCCATGGCCCACAGGCCCAGCCGCTCCGTGGCACGTGGGATCCTCCCAGATCGGGGCGCGAACCCGTGTCCCCTGCATCAGCAGGCAGACTCTCAACCACTGCACCACCCGGGAAGCCCCAAAGATTTTACTTTTAATATGTATGGTATACACACAGCATACACAGAGAATCTGAGTAATGAAACTGTTTTAAAAAAAAAAAGAAAGAACCAACTGGAAATTCCAGAACTGAAAAAAGAAATGGATGGGCTTAAAAGAAGATCAGAGATGGCAGAAGAGTGGATGAACTTGAAGACATCAATATAAATCAACCAGGGACTTCCCTGGCGGTCCAGTGGTTAAGACTCCACGCTACCACTTCAGGGGGCATGGGTTCGATCCCTGGTTGGGGAACTAATATCCTGCATGCCACACAGCATGGCCAAAAAAAGAAAGAAGGAAAAAATATATATATATATATATATATATGTGTATATCATCCTATCTGAAGAACTGAGAGAGGAAAAAAACAGACTACAAGAAAATCAACCGTACACATCAAACAGTCCAGCATACATTAATTGGAGTCCCAGAAGGAGAAGAGAGTAAAAACTGGGCAGCAAAAAAATACATTTGAAGAGAAAAAAATGCCTGAAATTTTCCAAAATTTGATTTAAAAAACAAAAACAAAAGCCACATTGACTTACAAATCCCAGAAAATCAGCAAACCACAGTGCTTTGGAAGAAGTCACTACACTTATGACTTCACATTCTATGTAAATTAAGGATGATTATATAAACATACCTGACAGCTCTGTGGAAGAATTTAAATGATTATAAAAGCAGCTGCAAACAACAAGCCATTGAAATCAACTTAGCTATAATAATAAGTTTAATTTTTTTTCCAGGGCTCTTATTTGCATTTGAAATAAAATCTACCATTTTACCGTGTCCTTTAAGACTCTGCAATAGTTAAATAATTAATCCAATCATTCAACAGTGCCAGGGACTGTACTAAGCACAAGGGGCATAGCAAGCAACCAGACCTACAAAGTAGTTGACTTCATGGCACTTCCATTCTAGTGGGAGAGACAGATAATAAACAAGCACACGGATAAAGGAAATAAGTTCTGATAAAAGAAACTGTGAAATTACTTTTTGTGGGAAAGAAGTGAAAGAAATTAACAAGGTAAAGTAAAGAGCAGTGACTGAGTATGAGAGTGCTATGTTAGAAAAGAGGGTAGAGGTCATCTCTTTGAAACAGAGACCTCTGAACAGAGAAATGAGAGATAAGCAGTAAGCCATGCAAAGAGGTGGAAGAAGAGTACTCCAAACAGGAAATAAGAAGTGTGAAGGCAGTGAGGTACAAAACAGCTGAGTATGTTTGGAATAGCCAAGATGGCCAGTGTGACTGAAGTGAAGTCAAGGAAAGGAAATAAAGCAAGAGAGGTAGAAAGAAGCCAAATTTTGTAAGCCTTGGCAAAAAGTTAGCTTTATTTTTTTTTTTAAGGAAAAAATGAATTTGTAGTTGGAGCTACTCCTAGAAGCACAGCTCATCACCTGCTCGTTCAGGACATAAATCCTGAGGAGTTGAGTGATCTGCCCAAAGTCACAGAGCCAGAGCCCAGGCTTCCTAGTTAGTCAGGACTCCCTCAACTACACCTGGTAATATTAACAAGAATAGGAGTCAGCAAACTGTTTCTGTAAAGGGCCAGAAAATACAGACAGTCCCCAACTTAAGATTGTTTGACGGCAATTTTTCGACTTTACAGCGGTGCAAAAGGGATACACATTCGGGAGAAACTGTACTTCAAATTTTGATATTTTCCTGGGCTAGCAATATGTGGTATGATCATCTCTCACAATGCTGGGCAGTGGCAGCAAGCTGCAGCTCCCAGTCAGCCACAAAATCACGAGGATAAACAGCTGATATACTCACAACCATTCTATACCCATACAACCATTCTGTTTTTCACTTTCAATATAGTTTCAATAAATTACACAAGATATTCAACACTTTATTATAAAATAAGCTTTGTGTTGGATGACTGTACCTAATGTAAGGCACAATGTAGGCTAATGTAAGTGTTCTGAGCACATGTAAGGTAGGCTAGACTGAACGATGATGTTCGGTAGGCTAGGTGTATTAAGTGCATTTTTGACTTACAACGGTCTTATTGGGATGTAACCCCGTCCTAAGTTGAGGGAAATCTGTACTCTATTATATCTAGTTTCTCTGGTTCAACATTATGCTTGTAAAATTTATCAATATTGTTGCCTCTAGCTGCAGACCATTCCTCTTCATTGCTGTGTAGTAATCCATTGTGTAAATAGAACACAATTTATTTATCCGTTCTATTGTTGGCAGATGCTCTTTGGATAGCTTCCTGTTTGGGGCTGTTATAGAGTGCTACAATGAGACTATTCTAGTACATCTTTTACTGAACACTGATACACACTACTGTTGAATATATGCCTAGGAATGGAATTGCTGGGACAGACAGTATGTATATACTCAGCTTTAGTAAGTTCTTCCAAACAGTTTTTCAAAGTGGCTATACCAAATTCACACTCCCATCAGTAATCTATCTTCTGGTTGCTTCACATCCTCATAAACACTTGGCACTTTCAATCTTTTTCTTTTTAGCCATTCTGGTAGGTGTGTAGTGTTTACTCTTACCTTAATCATCAGTCACTTCAAATTCTCTTTGGAAGTAGTTGAGATATGAATAAATAAACAAAATATAACATTGTCTTTTTCCTGAGTTCCTTTGGGACTCACTAGCCTGGGCGTACAAGTGAAGTTATGTTAAACTGTAAACTAAAATTTCAAATCCTGACATTGGGGTTACAGAAGAAACAAGCTGATAACAGCTAGAGCTGGCTGACGGTACAAAGGAGTTCACTATATTATGTTCTCTACTTTTGTATACATTTTAAATGTTTCACAATAAAAGTTTTTAGTATTTTTCACCAGTTCATGGCCCCACTTGCATAATATGGAAGCTATATCTCCTGACAAATTCTACCCACTAAGGACTTCTGATCTCCTAAATAACCCTGTCATCTTCTTCTCTGAGACATCTTCTTGATGTCCACAGTTGTAAAGGCCACTTGAAGGTTATAACTGGCACAGTGCCAATGAGAATGATGTCACCCAGGCCATAGGTGCCATTTATTTCCCAATTCTGAATATGCAAGATGCCAAAGTGATGCTGGTTTCCCTGCAGTGCCCACTGTATAGGCAACATGCTACATCTGAGCAGCAGTGGAGAAGATGCCCTGTTCCCAACCTAACCCACAACATGCTCTGTCACCGAGCTTCCTACAGAGCAGGGCTGCTTATATCCCTGCGCCTCTCAGAGGTGCTCATGGAAACAGATCCTTCACCTTCCGCCTTCAGCTCCTCTCACTACAGGACTCAAATATGAATCCCTGAAGCTGGAAAACCAGGCTGTTCTTCCACCCTTGTCTCCCAGAAGCCCCTCTACCACCCAGTTACTCAAATAAAAATCTCCACCTGAAAACCATTCATTCTGCTCCTGAATTTGCCACCTACTTATTCATGACACAAGTGCTCAGGCATCTCAGACATATCTGAATTATAATTTAGGATCAAGATGATGCCCTAACTCTAGTGGAAAGAACACAGATAGTGTAGTCAGTCACTCTGTCCAGCTGTGAGCAAGTTAGTCTCTCAACCTCATTACACATATAAAATAAGGATAATCTACTTACCTATGGGCTTTTATGTTGATTGAATAATTAATATAAGTAAATATAGTAAATGCTCAATAAATGTTCCTTCTTTCTCTCCCTCAGTCTCCCTTACCCCTTTCCTGATATATAACTGGTCAACTTCTTTTCCTAATAAACTCCACAAATAGGATACTCAGAAGGTTAGCTTTTCAATCATGATGAGTTAGGCCATAATTACAGTTCCCTCAATACTAATACAGCTCTCTGACTAAACTCATATTGGTCACCTTCACTCCATGCACCCTAAGGACAGCCTCTTCCCTTTGCAGGATCAATCCTTTTGTCCAACAACCCGATTAACTGCAACCATCATCCAGCACTACAAGAAGTGCATATCCAGGTCCCCTCCTAAGTGAGAGTGCAGACCCTCAGGTTTCCCCAATTTATTGTTCAATTTACTTCCTCCATGATAATTACTCACAAACCAGTTTTATTAGTTTAAATAAACGTTTATGTTTATCTTTCCTCCTCCACAGCCATACTGATCTTGTCTTACAAACATATACACTATTTCCCATCCTCAAAAAAGGAATCCAAAGCCCATAATCTTCTATCTTTCCATGGCCACCACCTGTATTCCCTTGCCAGATTTTTCTCTCTTCCAAAAAACAGAACTAGGTCTATAGGCAGATGCTGTTTATATAGAAATTTTATGCTCTTTCTTTTCCTTTAACTTCCTGTCCAAGTTTGCAAAGACTTAAAGACATTTCCTTAGACTGGAGCGTGAGTCTGATAATTACCTAATCAACTGAGGATAATGAGGGAAATTCAGCTGCAATTTCTACCATCTCACTAATAAGCAAGCTGATTGGCTAAGCTGGTGTTTCTTTGCTCCCTCACCTCTCTACATGGGACCCATCTAGTACCGCATGCTACGGCAAAGGAGGCCAACATTTCAAAGATAGAAGAGGACTACAGCTCAGTTAAGGATATACGAAGAGCTGCGCTCTCTGATACAGAAGCCAGTAGCCATATGTGGCTATTTAAATCTAATTAATTTAAATTAAATGAAAATTTGAGTACCTCAATCAAACTAGCTTCATTCGAAGTGCTCAAAAGCCACACTTGGCTAGTGACTGAACAGTACAGATTTAGGACACTTCCAAATTCTACTGGACTGCTCTGGTCTAGAGCTTAGAATTTAACTAAATTGGAATTTAACCTAGAATACTAGGCATATCTATCTCCAAGATACATGCCTGGCAATGAGGACAGGACGCCAGGCCATCAGTTGTGGCTCCTATGGTTTGGGGCAGGTGTTCAAGGACAGAAAGGAAATGAGTAATTCTGGAACCTGGAAAAGTACTGTGGATTCCCAGAGAGAAAAAGAAAGCAGAATCATAGGATCTGGTATTACACTGGCATTGAACAGAGACCAGAGCCCAAGGATAAAGAATAAACATGAAATAAAACACCCCATTTGGAAGACAGAGCTCAAAGTGCCTGGGGTACACAGAAAGATGGGGGAAAGGCTTTCCTCCCTTCAATCCAAACAGGTATTGTCTGTAAGACTCTAGCTGAGACAGCAGAAAAGAAAAACCAGAAGTTCTGATGGCAGGGACACTGCCCCTCCCACAACAGGTCAGGTTATTGTGCTGAAGAAACCTGTAACAGCAAAAGTCTAACAAAATAAGAATGATATGAGAACATCATTACCTGCAATAATTTCTAGGGAGACATTTATATTTTTGAAGAAACACATCTTTCCATTTCCTATATCTAAGAGGGGAAAAGAAGTAATCTGGGATAACATAACCTGAATAACAAAATATTGTTGAAAAGGAGGAATCAAGGAAGTAGAAGCAGCCGCTGACCCACATAAAGCTTCTAACCAAAATCAAAACTCAGTTGAGGCATGTAGCACACTGAGTGCAGTCACAAGCCCCACATGAAGATTTCATGAAGACACGGACTCAACATATGATTCTCATCTGGGGGAAATATGGCAGAGCTATACATTCATGTAAGTAATAAATCTAACTAGGAGTACTAAACTCTAACTAAAAATAGTAAACAATGAACATTATTTAATGCAGCACTCATTAAACAATAAATTTCTAAAGGAGGGATTTTTTAAAATGTAATTATCCTATTGAATGCTCTTTTGTAAAAATGCCTAATGTGACTATGTGTTCTAGGGAACTACTGTAGACAAGTTCTGTACCAAATGCAAATTGCAGTGAGCTGAGTTTTTTTACATCTTTAAGCTAGAATATACTCTTTCATCGTGAGGCTCAGATTGTGACAGTAGTTCTACTGAGAAACATCACAGTCAGTAAGGCTGTAATGAACAGTTTAACCACAGGCTGTCCAACTCCTCTAGTTATAGCAACAGGTTGGTGATTTCTGAGGGCCTCAGAGATCACCTACATATTCTATTAGTACATTTGATTTATATATGAATTTTTAACTGTATCTATGCTTCTTAAATTCTACATGTACTCTATTCTCCATTATGCACTTCATTTTTCTCTACAATTCACTGATAAAATAATCTTTCCATTGTATATCTAATTTGAATAAAACTTTTTTCCCTACCTCTTTCACAAAGCAAAAAAGAATGTTTGTAGCCATTTTATCTACTGTGTATTTCTTTGGTCTTGTGGTTACACTGACATCTGGTGGCACTAGAAAAGAAACTAGACTGCAATGACAAGTAATTTTTTTTCTAGTGTTTTGAATTTATTCTATGTCACCTCAGATTTTATGTTTTTCTAAGACTTTACCTATACCCAGGACAGGAGAACTATTAAAGTACTATACTAACTCCCCTGATAGCATATGTTCGTTTCAACTTTTCACTCTGACAAAGTGACTGGCAAGGATGGAGAATTATTTCAAGAATGTCACTGGGTAAGTAGGACTACCCACAGTTATTTATTTCATAATTAAATTTTATAATCAGAATGGTTATAAAGTAAGGCTTTCCCATCAAAGACATATATCATAATTTCAAACCACTCTCCCTATATATACAGATATATTTCTATAATGTGTCTTGGCCATGAATCCTTAGTCTGAAATGTAGTACTTGATTGCTACTTAGAAAAATTTTTTCTAAAATTGTAATGAAAAGTTACACTTCTTTCTTACAAAGGACCTCGTGTCTGCCCAACGACTAACAATCTTAAAGATGTATACTGATGGGAAAAACCATGACCAAATGGACAAAATTCATTATGTTAGGAATATAACAGAAAGATTGTGGTCAGTACCCCAATCTAATTCTACATGTTGCCACTGACATGTCTCTGTTTCTGACAGAAAGAAGTCAAATGGGCAATTAGCCATCAGAGATCATATCCAGAACAACACATCTTTCAATCACATGAAAGTCTTAGAAGACAAAAACCTTATTATTTTTCCATATGTCTCCCCACCAAGAGTCAAGAGAAATGTTTGATTTAGATAGCAGAGCTATAAAAGTGAATTCTACCACTTTCTATAATTATCCAATTCACGCTTTTGAAGTACTCATATAGCAGTAGTTTCCTTATAGGAGCCACCTCTGTATGATCTCCACAGTATGGCTTAGATAAACAAATTATTACACTGAGGAGTCCCTATCAAAGAAAAAGTATCTGGCAAAACATCCCTCATCCCAAGGACCACTCCAGTGTTTAGGACTCTGCACTCTCACTGCCAAGGGCCTGGGTTCAATCCATAGTTGAGGAACTAAGATACCACAAGCTGCAGCGTGGGTATGGCCGAAAAGTAAATTAATTCATTGATTTAATTTAATTAAATAATTATTCAATTATGAACATGCAAGAACTCAAGGAACATTATTCCCATGGATCCTTTCAGAGGACTCTGTTAAAGGAAGAATTTAGTCAGCCAAACAAGACTGGAAAAACCATGGCAAAATAACTGATGATAAACTTCTAAGCTACTGAACCACAGAACTATAAGAATAAAATAAAATGAAGGTATTAAGGTGCCAGAATAGGATGCAAAATGTTATTTCCACTGACAACGTTAATACAATATAACTAACGAAATTTGGCAAAGGACAGAAAAAGAAAAAGAGTTACACAGGAGAATATAGGGATACTGATTTCTTCATTTTTAAAAGCCAGAAGTTTAATTCTATCAATCAAACATGACTAATAAAATGACAGATGGCGTAAATACATTTAATTATATGAAGGTAACACAAGAAAGATAATAAATATACTAGCTTCAAACTGCTTACCTTAAGGGATGAAAAGATACAGTCTTAAAGCATCGAAGAGTATGATATAAAATAATAAAAAGTTACATCAAGAAAGTAAATAGAACATGAAATTGACATTTTTAAAATGTAACTTTTTAGTGAACAGCCATCCTTCAGACCTGAGAAAACTCAAACTCCTATTTTCAAGAACCTGTCCTCAAATAAAAATGCTTAAGTTATAATCCTTGAGGAAGATGATGAATCTTTCCATTGAAAGATCTAAAAATAACTCCAAAGACTAAGTTTAATTAATATAATACATATTAAATATATGAATGCTAAACCTCAAAATTCATAGCACCTCAAAAAATAACTCTATGAATGATCACTAATCCATGAAAATACTAGTGAAAAGTGAAATACAGGTTGGTTTGTTCAACTCTGGAATATATCAACATTCAGAGTTAAAGGATAAGCCACACGAGCTAAAGTATGACATATTTTACAATTCAATATTGAAATAGGCAGCCTCACATAACACTGTTTATAAAAAACTTTGTTCCTAACAAACATTACAGCTATGTTTAACGTTGAAGGTTACACAGACTAAGCAGAGACTCAGAAGAACAAAAAATGAAAAATAATCCATCAAAAGCCAAAACAGCGTGCTGTGCAGTTCTCATAGAAATTGTTCTGTGAGGTTGCACTGGGTTGGATTTGAGCCTCCAATTTATCAGTGTTGTTTTCAATACAGCAAAATAAAAAGAAAACCTATTTCCTATATAATCAGCTATATTTTCACTTAAATCTACTATATTTATAAATAAGGGTATTCGTATTTCCAAAGCAGTTTTACAAATCTATTCTTAGAATATTTACTGTGTATCCATTTATGAGGCAAGGGAAGGGGAGTGGAGAGAGAAGACAACGGTAAAGAAAAGAAATAAGAGGTAGACTTCTTGTTAAACATAAACTTTAAATTGCATGTTAGCAAATGATGTTCTATAAGAACAATTTTCACGTGGAAAGATATGGAGGAGAAGTTTCCTGAATTTGTGGGATTTTCTCATTTTAATTCTTACTGTCATCAAACTGAAAAGCTTCCTTCCAAACTCCATTTTATGAAAATCTTGGTGAGTTCTGTGTAGGAAAGATATTCCCATTATAAACAGTGGAGTAGTAAATTTTCTAACTGTCTGCATTTAGCCTTTAGTCCAATCATAATGACACACCACTGATGTTGATGACTTTTCTAGTCACCTGAAAGTTTCCATAGTTCTGTATTCATTTTCTATCCCTTGATCCCCCAGTTTAGGTGTTAACTGGGCCACAGGATAGGTACTACAACATGCAAGGGAATACAGCTTTCCTTGGGGGGAGGGGTAACATACTCCAAAGTTTCAGCAATGAACAGTTTGGAAAGATAAAGCTACAGATGGGGAAGGAAGCTATACTAGACGGGCAGTCCCCCTTTCTCACTTTAAGTCCAGTTGGTCCAACCACTATTCCTTACCTAGTGATTATCATCTATAGCTTGGTGCAAACCTTGAAGTGTTCTGGGTTTTGTTTTAATAAAAAAACCTCTTCCATTATAGATGGAAACACAGATCACTATGGTTATTTAAAAGAGGGAGAAATATACAGGTAAGTAAAGCACATTGCTGAAGTCTGTCATATTATTTATGGGTCAGGGCAGACATTAGAGCCCACAACACCTAACTAAACAAACACCTAACTGAAGAGTCACATATCCATTCTTTGTCACTATGTTTTTGCAAAAGCTCAGGCTGTAATTTTCCTTTTCTCTTCCTTTTTTTTTTTTTTTTTTTTTTTTTTTTTTTTTTTTTTTTTTTTGCGGTATGCGGGCCTCTCACTGCCGTGGCCTCCCCCGTTGCGGAGCACAGGCTCCGGACGCGCAGGCTCCGGATGCGCAGGCCCAGCGGCCATGGCCCACGGGCCCAGCCGCCCCGCGGCATATGGGATCCTCCCAGACCGGGGCACGAACCCGTATCCCCTGCATCGGCAGGCGGACTCTCAACCACTTGCGCCACCAGGGAGGCCCTCTCTTCCTTTTTTAAAAGTACTCTACTTCCAGGCTTCACTGGTGGCGCAGTGGTTGAGAATCTGCCTGCTAATGCAGGGGACACGGGTTCGAGCCCTGGTCTGGGAAGATCCCACATGCCACAGAGCAACTAGGCCCGTGAGCGACAACTACTGAGCCTGCGCATCTGGAGCTTGTGCTCCACAACAAGAGAGGCTGCGACAGTGAGAGGCCCATGCACCACAATGAAGAGTGGCCCCCGCTCGCCGCAACTAGAGAAAGCCCTCACACAGAAATGAAGACCCAACACAGCCAAAAATAAATAAATAAATAAATAAATTAATTAATTAAAAAACAAAAACCCCTCTACTTCCAAACAAGGACCTAATACAATTGATGCAGTACTTGAGCATGCAGAAGTACTCTATGTACTATATATCCTTGGGCTTAAACTCTCTGCTTGAGTCAAAATATTTTTTGTATTAGCCAATACAAAACATAATTAGGATGGTAGTTTGCAGCCAAAGAAACTAAATAAATCCTATTACTAAAAATAAGTGATTTAAAGTTGTTCACTGGTGTGAATTATCCTGGCAACTCTTCCTTCATTAACATAAAAAACAGCAAGTATATCCTGAAATATAAATCACTAAAAACTCTGCATCTTTAATTTTCTCCAAATACTTATATAATAAGTAAGCACGATGCTGAATTTAGTAAATGGGACTATTATATTTTGAAACTGTAAACTAAGTGATCAAGCTAGCATTTCTCAAATAGTCCCATGGAATATTAATGTTTTTTGAGATATTCCCCCTAAGTGTTCCACAAATAAAAATAATATTAAGGTCAAATACATTTCAAAATGCTGGATTAAAGTTAAAACAAGTGATATTTTATAAGAAGCTATTTCAGAGACCTTCATTCTTTCATTCAACAAATAATTTACTGCATACCTACCATATACCAGGCACTGATCTGAGTTTGGGAGTTACAACAGTGAACAAGATAAATAAAATCCCTGCTCTTGTGCAACATTCTTTCTAGTGAGAGGAGTCAATAAACAAGTAGCAAGTGATAAGGACTATGAAAATACTAAAACAGGATAACATAGAATACAGAGGATACTGCAGACTACGTGGACACATAAAGCTACATGGCTACTAATTTTTGTTTTTCTACACTGGGGAATATAGAACATAGCATTTCCCAAACATATGTTGATCAGGAATACTTCTGTCAATGAACACCTATTAATAGCTCATTGAATCAATTCAGGAAATGCTATTCTAACCAATACACAGACAGTAGCAAGATCAAAACTTAAATACAGAACTTCTGATCCTAAATACAATGTTTTCACACTTCCTCATCTGTGATAGTAGAAATAATAATAGTACATATGTCATAGAATCATGGTGAAAATTAAACAAGGTAATTCATGTAAAACATCTGACACAGGGTTTGGTAAACATTCTCTGCTTAATAAATTTTGCTGTTACTATTAATACCATACTCTGCACATGATATCTTCCTCTGTCATCCCAGGGTGACTTATTTTTCCCTATTTTAATACCTTGAACACGTTATTTCTAACTTTTACAGGACTTAATTCCTTCTGTTCATGCCTCTATGTTAGATTCCTTGAAGATAACAACTAGAACAGAGATTGCACTTAGCACAGCTTCAATGAAAGCTTAAGCTTACTATGTAGTTGTACAGAATATCTGAAGTGGGTTAAATGTGGATGTGGTAAAAAAAAAAAAGAAACTTTACATAAAAAGTAATCTCCCCTCTAGGAAACTCAAACCATATTATAGCAAGGCTTCCATGAAACATCTTCATAATAGTATATATCACATATTTAAAACACTTTTATAAATTAACATCACCAGTAATGGATCATTTTCTTCCTGATAAGATGCACTAAGATACCATTTCACTTCTGTGGTATTCCTGGAGAAATGTATAAGCTGTACTTTATCAAGAAAAAACATCAGACAAACCCAAACTGAAAGACATTCTACAAAATAAATGGCCTGAACTCTTCAAAAATGCAAAGATCATAACAGGTAAAGACTGAAAAACTGTTCCAAATTACGGGAGGCTAAAGAGACATAACATCTAAATATAATAAATAATCCTGGACTGATCTTGAACCAATTAAAAAAAAATTTTTTTTAATTTGCTAAAAAGGACATTAGTGGAGCAACTGGCAAACCTGAGTAAAATCTGTAGATTAAACAATAGTACTGTATCAGTGTTAACTTCCTGATTTTGATTATTTTATGGCAGTTACATAAAAGAATTTCATTGCTTCTAGAAAGTTCACACAGAAGTATTTATGGGTAAAGAAGCTTTATGTCTACAATTTAATCTCAAAGGGTTCCAAAAAAATAATACATGGATAAATATATAGGGAGAAAAAATGATATAGTGAACAGGGCAAAAGAACAAACTTTGGGTGAAAGGTACACAAGAATCCTTTGTACTGTTATTTCCATTAAGTCTGAAATTATTTCAAAACAAAACACTTGTCTAATAACAGAGCAGAAAAAAAAGGAAAGATGGCAAATAATCACATGAAAAGATGTTAAACATCATTAGCAATCAGGAAAAATACAAATTAAAATCACAATGAGATACCACTAAATCCCTATTAAAATGACTAAAATGTGAAAAAAGAAAAAAAGAAAAATTTGTCAATACCAAGTGACATGGTGAGAATGTGCGACAACTGAAACTCTCAAACATTACTGGAGGGGATGCAAAATGGGAGAGTCACTATATAAGAAACTTACAAATTGTTTTCCAAAATTAAACATACACTTACTACACAAACCAACAATCCTAAATATTAATTCAAGAGAAATGAAAACTTATATTCAAACAAAACCTGTGTGCAAAAGTTTGTGGCAATTTATTCATAATCACCAAACACTGAAAACTCAGATGTCTATCAACTGGTAAACAGATAAATTGTGGTGCACTCATACAATGGAATACTACTTAGCAAGAAAGGAATGAATTACTGATACAAGCAACAACATGTATGAATCTCAAAAGCATTATGCTAAGTGAAAGAAGTCAGTCTCAAAGGTTACATGTTGTATTATTTCATATATATTTATGACATTCTGTAAAAAAAAAACAAACTACAGGGGAGTTCCCTGGTGGCCTAGGATGCTGGGCTTCCACTGCCGTGGCCCAGGTTCAATCCCTGGTCAAGGAACTGAGATCCCCCAAGCTGCAAGGCCCAGCCAAAAAAGAAAAAAGCAAACTACAGGGATGAAAACAGAAAACAGATCAGGGGTTAACGGGGGTGAAGTAGGGGTAAAAGGTTGATTAAAAATAGGCAGCATGGGGGCCTCCCTGGTGGCGCAGTGGTTAAGAGTCCGCCTGCCGATGCAGGGGATACGGGTTCGTGCCCCGGTCTGGGAGGATCCCATATGCCGCGGAGCGGCTGGGCCCGTGAGCCATGGCCGCTGGGCCTGCGCGTCCGGAGCCTGTGCTCCGCAACGGGAGAGGCCACAACAGTGAGAGGCCCACATACCGCAAAAAGAAAAAAAAAAAAAAAAAATAGGCAGCATGGGCTTCCCTGGTGGCGCAGTGGTTGAGAGTCCATCTGCCGATGCAGGGGACACGGGTTCGTGCCCTGGTCCGGGAATATCCCACATGCCGCGGAGTGGCTAGGCCCGTGAGCCATGGCCTCTGAGCCTGTGCGTCCGGAGCCTGTGCTCCGCAATGGGAGAGGCCACAACAGTGAGAGGCCCGCGTACCACAAAAACAAAACAAACAAACAAAAAAAATAGGCAGCATGATGGAATTTTGCAAGGTGATGGAACTGTTCTGTGTCTTGACTGTCATTGTCATTACACATTTTTATGCATACATCAACACTCGTAAAACTGTACACTAAAAAGAATGAATTCTACTGTACATAAACTTTAAGAATATATATTTTTAAATTTACAAGGAAAAAATTATTTTCATAGATACTTTATTCTCCGCCCAATAAAGACTAGGTAGGTACTATTACTCTCATTTTATAAGTGAGGAAACTGAAGCATACAGTAAATAAATGCACATATGAATTACATGTGGCAGGACCAAAACTATAATCCAAATATACTGATTCTGTACAAATGTTTTATTCTCTTAATTTTCTCATGTTCCACTAAACTTTATGGGCCACAATGTCCCCAAAGACAAACAGGATGAAAGGGAGGGAGGGAAGCAAAAAAGACAGGTATTAGAAGTATGCCCTTCAGAATTTGGCCTTTTTTTTAATATATATTTATTTATTTGTTTGTTTATTATTTATTTTGGCTGCGCCGGGTCTTAGTTGTAGAACGCGGACTCTTTAGTTGCGGCATGCAGACTTCTTAGTTGCAGCACGTGAACTCTTAGTTACAGCATGCGGACTTCTTACCTGCAGTATGCAGGATCTAGTTCCCCAACCAGGAATTGAACCCAGACCCCCTGCATTGGGAGCACAGAGTCTTATCCACTGGACCACCACCAGGGAAGTCCCTGGCCTTTGTTCTTAATGAATTAAAAAACAGACTATAGCGCTTCCCTGGTGGTGCAGTGGTTGAGAGTCCGCCTGCCGATGCAGGGGACACGGATTCGTGCCCCGGTCCGAGAAGATCCCACATGCCGCAGAGCGGCTAGGCCATGGCCGCAGAGCCTGCGCGTCTGGAGCCTGTGCTCCTCAACGGGAGAGGCCACAACAGTTAGAGGCCCACGTACCGCAAAAAAAAAAAAAAAAAAAAAAAAAAAAAAACAGACCATAACTGAACAAGTCTGAATAGTGATCCATATAGGCAACAAATTAACTGGCGTTAAAGGTTTAGCTCATGATTTCTTCCATAAAACATTCTTAATTTCTTAATGCTAAGAAAAAGCAAAAGCAAACATAAAACATTCACAGGTAACCCTGTAACTACTGCTACAATTTAAACTCTACCTGGTCTTCAGAACAACATTGAGAACAATGATAATGACTACAATTCAGAACAGGTTTAACAACTTTAAGTAAACGTTTAAAAGATATTCTCAGATGCTATCACCCAAGGTTAGAAAACAAAGAAGAACCTTTAAAAATACCTTTTGGTTTCAAAATCAAATAAGTGACAGTATAATATTTGCCAGAGAACATACTATAAATACATCAGCTTTAGGGAAAATTAAGCTTAGTTTCTTTAGCAAAAAATAAAAGTAAAAAATAAAAAATTCTATCTGTACCACAAATAATATACTTCACCTAAAAACAGTGGTGTGGTTTCCTCTAAAGTAGTGGCATTAGGATCTGCCCCAGCTTCTAGAAGAATCTGTATGATCTTCCAATGTCCTTGACTTGCAGCAAGATGTAATGCACAGAAGCCCTCAAAAGTCTTTGTCTTAATGTAGTTTTTAGATGAAGCTATGAAAGAATAAAAAACTATCAATTAGAAGGTATCACTTCTATTTCTTGGGATTAAAAAGCAAAGATTCCCAGAAGAATTTAATAAAATATTAAAAGATAATTATAAATGGGAGGTCTCATAGTTTAAAACTCTCTAGAAAATCAAGAAAAAGTTCTACAAGGGTCACAATATAAACAGCTTCCCAGTAGTCTTAACACAAATTCTGCCCACACACTCATTTTCTCTTCTCTAATTTTTGGTAAGTGGGGGAAGGAGAGCAGCAGGAATTGAAAAGTAATAACACAAAAGCAAAATCCAAGATTTACTGAAATATTAATAAATTTGATTCTTTTATTTCTAAATTTCCATGAGGAAAATGGTCTCACCTGTAGCATTGCTTCCTTGTACTCAACTAATAAGATGAAGGTATTTAAAACACTCCTTTTCTAACCTAAAACTACATTCTAATCATTAATGAAGCCTACATTTCTAAAATAATAAAATGCACTCCAAAGAAACTGAACAATGGCATACAATTTATAAGGAACTTATGAGTTGACTTAAGTTTTCTGGGTTTGTTATGAAAATCTCAAAGTTTTGGTAACATTCAAATTATGTAAACAATGTCCACATTAAATTTTTTGTAAGTCCACAGCAAAAGATAATATTAAGTGACTTTCTTACCTTTGCTTCCAAAACAATAAAATTCTAAACCCACAATAGAGCGGTGGGTTGAATGGGGGAGGCATTTCTGAGAGCACTGATAAACAAAAACAAAAAATAAACAAGTAAAAAAAGCTTTAAATAATATTTTCTTGAAATGCCAGAATTAAAACTAATGTTCCTGACTACAATAATCATCTGTTTTAAGTAATTCCTGCAATCATAACTGCTGAAACCATCAGTCTAAGCCATAATAATATTCAACTAACAGCTTGTAAGCATAAATAAGCATAAATAAATAAGCATAAATAAACAGCCTCCAAATCCTGTGCCCTGGACCTTCCCGGACCAGGGCACAGGATACACAACTAAATGGCAAGATAGGGTAGTTATATTTTAAAAGTTCCTATCACAAAAACAGTGTTCCCAGATTAGTCAGAAACTGACATATATTCAGATATCCACAAAACTATAAGGTAAGACATGAAAAACTAGGAACACACAGATATATATAGATACAGATATGTAAATAGCTCCCAAATAGAAAATTTCAACATTATAAAGAAGCTGATTCTTCCCAAAATAATAATAAATTTATTATAATTCTAATCAAAATGTCAACAGAGCTGGGTGTTAGTTCATTGATTGGTTTTATACTTGTAAAGTGACTCAAGTTGATAGGGGTTAGGGAGGGCAGGTAAGAATAACAAAGAATTTAGAAAAATAAAAGAAGGAGTATATTGGGGGGAAGCCAGACTTACTATTAAACCTTGTGCTAAAGTTAGAATAAGTAAAATAACATGGTCCATCTGAACACAACTCTTAATCATTACGCTACACTGCCTTATTTATCTAAGGATTTCCAATATCTGTTATCATGCCCAGTATAACAGTGTAATATTTTCTTAACATGAACTAATAGAAAGTAATATGAATTATTAGATCATATATTGGCCACATAAAAGTACTTGTTCACAGTATGTTATAATTAATTGCAAGAGTTTAAGTGACCTTTCGTCAGCAAATCGTTTAATATAGAACGGCATGCTTAACTGTCACTGAAGATCATTATTGTTCTTCAAGATAATAAACTTCATGAAATCTCAGTACCTATTACACCAAACTGCCAATACAGAAGACAAGCAAATTTGTTATTCGTGCTAATACTTTATACAGAAAGCTAAAGTAAAATATATATACATATATATATATATGCATATTAAATTTCTAAGTAATCCATACTTCAGCATTCTTCTCCAACTTGAATGAAATGGCCATGTATGACTTCTAGGCTAGATTCTGGATCTAAAATGAAGACAGTAAAGCAAAGCCTTTCTAACCTTTTAAGACTTTTCTATCCTTTTTGTCTAGGCCTGAGCACCTTCATACTTTAGTACACTAATAAAAAATATGTTTCAGGAATCTCTGGCAGTTAACTAATATTAGATGAATTTAAGGAGGCAGAAATTATATAATAAAAGACAATTTTATGTATACCAGCTGAGCCACAAGGGACAAGAGAATTATGAATCATATAAAACAAAGGTATAGCAAGTATAAAGAATGACAGAAATATCAAACTTGCTTTTGAAACTTTTAAGATTAACCCATAATAACAAGTTAACTGGTTACAGATATGAAGATGCTACTGTCATCATTAAGCAGAAGAGACCTCACTTCACTCTTCAAGACCAGAAATGTTTGTACGTCACCATCACTTTAAAATACCTCCTTACATGAAGCTGTATGTTAGCTAGACATTTTACAAAGTAGTCAGCTACCATTCCCCACTGGTAAATACTTATGAACTTGAATCAACCAGAAAAGTTTAAATTACAACCTTTTTTGAAAGGCAGTGGATCTGAATTAAGTATGGACTTTAATTTACAAAAGAAGGGATGAGCCAGGGGAATATAGAAAACATTTTTGAAAGTGACCAATAGGATATATAGCCCTTTTACTTCATTTTAGTTTGATTTTTCTAGTGAATCAAGTAACCAAATCTGACAGAATTTTGGACATTCGTTCCAACTACACAGAACAACCAAACTCATGGAAAACTGAGACCAAAAATGTCACCACCTCCTAGAATAAATCATATAGCTGCTTCCTACTCTCTGCAAACCCTATTTCCTATGTCCCTACCCCTACCTTAATCCTTGTGTATGTACTGCACATAAATTAGATTTATCCAAAATTTATTTCATAATAGTGAACTCTAATACAAATCGTGAGAAAATTTTATTTGACCATTTATATCAACTATTCACATAGTTAACTATGAATGACTTACCCTCCAAAAACACCAAGCCTAAAAAAGAATAGTCATTAACAATGAAGGTGATACTTTTAACTTCTAAAAGAAAACATAGATGACTTAAATAGCCAGTTCAAACACATTAAGTCAAAAGCCTGCCTAATTTTATTCAGCAGCTTAAAGGAAAAAAAATTATAACATAAAACTGATGTGGGAAGAGATAACTATATCTGGAATGAACTTTTTGACTAGAAACAAATATTCAAATTCATGCCTTTGGGGACTTCCCTGGTGGCGCAGTGGTTAAGAATCCGCCTGCCAATGCACGGGACACGGGTTCGAGTCCTGGTCCGGGAAGATCCCACATGCCAGGGAGTAACTAAGCCCATGTGCCACAGCTACTGAAGCCCGTGCACCTAGAGACCATGCTCCGCAACAACAGAAGCCACCGCAATGAGAAGCCCACGCGCTGCAATGAAGAGTAGCACCCACTCGCCGCAACTAGAGAAAGCCCGCACGCAGCAACGAAGACCCAACACAGCCAAAAATAAATAAATAAAATAAATTTATAACAACAAAAAAAATTCATGCCTTTGTCACTAGAGATAGTTTGGGAATTCAAGCTATAGAATTAACTTCAAACATTCTGAAAACATGTATTTTTACATTTGAGGCATAAACTCTATTTTTCTAATATGTTTAAACATTAACTATAATAGACTCTAGAACACGTGATTTAAAAAGCATTCATGATAAACTTCCTGTATTATGATTTGGAGAATTTAGCCTTGTCATCTCTCATCCCTTAAAACAAAACAAACAAAAAGCCACACCAAAAACATTTTGAGGATTACTTTCTTTCCTATCCATGAAGTAATGAGTTAATAATTTTGATGAGCTATGGTCCCAAAAGTCTACCTTCTGAGTGAATGGTGATGGTAAGTACACAGGGGAGAAGAATATGAATGTCCATGATTAATGAAATGTAAATGGTGCACTGAGTGTCATAACATGGAGTGTTATATTCAAACTCAGTTTAAATTAACTGAATGTTAAAAATGTTTACTTTGATTAAACACTGGAAGCATACTATAGTGGAAAAACATGGGCTTTAGAGTCAGAGAGAAATGGGTTCAAATCAAATATCCTGGTTTATTATATAACTTTTGACAAGTCAATTTCTCTGAGCCTTGGTCCTTCCAACAATAAAATGGGGATAACATGTTCTCAATAGCAGTTCTGCATATTTAGATAAATAATGTAAATCAAGCATCTAGTACAATGACTGCTACAAAGCAGTGCTCAATCACCATTAATTCTCTTCCCACACCCCGCTTCCTTAGTGTCACACTGTCTCCTTTAGTCTCATTTACTGAGCCCCTCACTCAGTTGTGTGCTGGCTGTGTAACTGGCTCTGAGGGAGTGAAAAAAGAAAAAAGAAAAGTTTATAGAATTGGTTTGTAACACTGGCTGATTTCTGTGGTGTAACTACTCCCACATGGCTGATCTCAACCTACGAGCATGAAGTCTACCAAATACAGAGCTAGAAAGAGATGTGCATGATTACTCTCTGTCCCATTACTCTGTTTTATTTTTTCCACAACACTTTTACCTTTTGAAATTACCTTGTTTAACTGTTTAGGTATTTATTGTCTGTTCCCACCCCTACCCCCAAAAGGGAATAAAAACACTACGGCAGGGACCTTGTCTGTCCTGTTCTCTTCTGTGTCCTCAGCAAGTACAAAATCAAACTAATTGGAAAGAGTCCCCATATTCAGGAAACTGAAAAGTATTAAAAAAAAAAAAAAGACTAATTCAAGGAAAACACTCATACCCTCAATTTCGGCAGCACTGTTCTTTTTCTTTGGAGAAGGAATAAAAAATAAACATGACCAGTAAGTACCAAATGCTTAAATTAAAACAGCAGACTACTTCTGCCACATCACCTAGCTTAGCAGTAAAAATCGGCCAGGCATAAGCACTTCCATATAGAGGACAACATTTCTAAATGTCCAGCTGAAACACCATACTTATATAATTCAAGGTAGGCAATCCTACCATTCTTTTTTTTTTTTTTTTTTTTTTTTTTTGCTGTATGCGGGCCTCTCACTGCTGTGGCCTCTCCCGCCGCGGAGCACAGGCTCCGGACACACAGGCCCCGCGGCCATGGCTCGCGGGCCCAGCCGCTCCGCGGCATGTGGGATCCTCCGGGATCGGGGCACGAACCCGCGTCCCCTGCATCGGCAGGCGGACTCTCAACCACTGCGCCACCAGGGAGGCCCTCCTACCATTCTTAATAACACAGAAGTAGTTACTGTATGGTTATACAAAGGCAAACAAATACTACTGTTAATAAGTCATGTATTACCATTTTTTTTCTTTTATTAATTCAGCTTGCAAGCCCAGCCTCCCACACCCTGAATTTACTTTACCTGCATGAATTAACATCCGTAAACATTCTACAGAGTTGTGATAAGCTGCTTCATGAATTGGCATCCATCCCCTGTTATCAGCAACATCAACACTACGTCCGTTTTTGAGCAGTTTTCTTAAGACTTTAACATTGCCTTCCCTGGCAGCAAGTCCAACCGTGGAGCATGTGTCAGAGTAAGCCTCTGTAAAATCCATTCTTTTGACCAGTCTACAAAACAAGGCAGAAAGAAAACACTATCGTCAATAAAACAATATTGCACTTCTAGATATTAGCAGATCACTGTGGACCTGTCTAGCATCTCTCACATAACTGCTGAGGAACAGCCTGAGGTGGAGATAGCAACCTGTCAGGCCATAGCCTCTGCCAGTCTAAACCAGGAAGTCTCTCTGTTAGGGGGACTGGGCTTCCTTAGAATCCTCTTATTAAAGATATCAAGGGAGTTTTAAGTGTTCTATCACTCCTTGTCTGAGCAGCTCCTTCCTGCAGGCTTCTGCTCCCATTCATACTCCAACAAAATGCACTCACTGGAACACTGTTGATGAGAGAGTGAAATTCCTTCAGTTAATCCCAAATGTATATAGTCTACTGTGCAGAGACGGCCATTTAACTACCAGCAACGCTCAGCCTCAAGAACTAATTTTATAGCCCTCTACAGGGAAAAGCTAAACCCAAAAAAGCCAGAAAGAAGTGAAGGACATTTTTTTTTAAAAAACAAAAATAAGTAGTAATTCTAGTTTTTATGTCCCTGCTGGTTCTTTCCAGAAGGAGCAAAACACTCAGGTTCTCTTTCCTTGATGAAACAGTCCCACTGACTGAATATACTAAAATAAACAAAGACCATCATAGATGGGTCCAGCTTTCCTACACTAGCCCAGAAAGTTCTTCACAGCATTATTAGCCTCTTCCTCACAATCTCCCTTCAAAGTTCAAGTTCCCCTGAAGTCAGTGTCCAGTATAGCTCAGCATATGACTCTTACAAAGACAATTTCTTGTTAGTCACACTATGAGGCAGGTTGGGATAAGACCCAGGATTCTCAGGGCAACAGTTATCTCCCAAAAGGCAGTCCCTCTTAGTAACATTTCAGTTCCAGCCTTCCTCTTAGTTTTTCTAAATATCTTAGGAGGTAGATCAGGAAATATCAACAACATGTCTAGTCCAATACAGGTAAAAAACTTTCCAGAGTGATATTCTAAATAATTTAATCAGAACGGGGGGTTTGAGGGAAGAGGTTAAAAGTAAGCACACAGCATTTCCTGTAGTAAATTTAAACTTATCTATGGTCATGTTTAAATATAAAGCTGTATCTGCAGAACCTGATTCTACAGAGAGCTAATATTAGCTATGAATTAATCTGATTAAATCAACCAGTCCATTACTAAGGAAGTGAAGATATTTATTACAGAACATCTAATTATTCAGTTAATAATTATTTACTGAGTACCAATTAAATGATCAGCAATGTGGAGGATATAAAGATGACACAGAAGTTGCAAGGAGGGGGAATGAAAAAGACACTGAAGGAGACCTTCAACATGGTGGAGGAGTAAGATGTGGAGATCACCTTCCTCCCCACAAATACATAAGAAATACATCTACACGTGGAACAACTCCTACAGAACACCTACTGAACGCTGGCAGAAGACCTCAGACTTCCCAAAAGGCAAGAAACTCCCCACGTACCTGGGTAGGGTAAAGAAAAAAGAAAAAACAGAGACAAAAGAATAGGGACAGGACCTGCACCTCTGGGAGGGAGCCGTGAAGGAGGAAAGGTTTCCACACAGTAGGAAGCCCCTTCACTGGCGGAGATGGGGGGTGGCAGAGGGGAAGCTTCAGAGCCACGGAGGAGAGCACAGCAATAGGGGTGCAGAGGGCAAAGTGGAGAGATTCCCACACAGGTGATCGGTGCCGACCAGCACTCACCAGCCTGAGAGGATTGTCTGCTCACCCGCAGGGGTGGGCGGGGGCTGGGAGCTGAGGCTCGGGCTTCAGAGGTCAGATCCCAGGGAGAGGACTGGGGTTGGCTGCATGAACACAGCCTGAAGGGGCCTAGTGCGCCACAGCTAGCTGGGAGGGAGTCCGGGAAAAAGTCTGGAACTGCCAAAGAGGCAAGAGACCATTGTTTCATGGTGCGCGAGGAGACAGGATTCAGAGCACTGCCTAAACGAGCTCCAGAGACGGGCGCAAGCCGTGGCTACCAGCGCGGACACCAGAGACGGGAATGAGACGCTAAGGTTGCTGCTGCAGCCACCAAGAAGCCTGTGTGCAAGCACAGGTGACTATCCACACCGCCCCTCCCGGGGGCCTGTGCAGCCCGCCACTGCCAGGATCCCGTGATCCAGGGACAACTTTCCCGGGAGAACACACAGCGCGCCTGAGGCTGTTACAACGTCACAGCGGCCTGTGCCACCGCAGGCTCGCCCCACATTCCGTACCCCTCCCTTCCCCGGCCTTGAGTGAGCCAGAGCCCCCGAATCAGCTGCTCCTTTAACCCTGTCCTGTCTGAGCAGGGAACCGATGCCCTCAGGTGACCTACACGCAGAGGCGGGGCCAAATCCAAAACTGAACCCCAGGAGTTGTGCGAACAAAGAAGAGAAAGGGAAATTTCTCCCAGCAGCCTCAAGAGCAGCAGATTAAATCTCCACAATCAACTTGATGTACCCTTCATATGTGGAATACCTGAACAGACAACGAATCATCCCAAAACTGAGGAAGAGGACTTTGGGAGCAACTGTAGACTTGGGGTTTCCTTTTAATTTGTTTCAGGTTTTATGTTTACCTTAGTTTAGTATTTAGAGTTTATTATCATTGGTAGATTTGTTTATTGATTTGGTTGCTCTCTTTTCCTTTTAATATATAGATTTTTTTTTTCCTTTTTCTCTTTTTGTGAGTGCGTATGTGTATGTTTCTTTGTCTGGTTTTATCTCTATAGCTTTGCTTTTACAATTTGTTCTAAAGTGCTGTCTATCCGTTTTTCATTTTTTCCTTTTTTTAAGTATAGTTTTTAGTGCTTGTTATCATTGGTAGATTTGTTTTTCGGTTTGGTTGCTCTCTTCTTTCTCTCTTTCTTTTCTTTTTTTACTACTTTTTAATTTTTAATAATTAAAAAATTTTTTTATTTGAATAGCTTTATTTTTAATTTTTCTTACTTTCTTTCTTTTTTTCTCCCTCTTCTTCTGAGCCATGTGGCTGACAGGGTCCTGGTGCTCCCGTGGGGTGTCAGGCCTGTGCCTCTGAGGTGGGAGAGCCAAGTTCAGGACACTGGTCCACCAGAGACCTCCTGGCTCCAACTAATATCAAACAGTGAAAGCTCTCCCAGAGATCTCCATCTCAACACTAACACCCAGCTCCACTCAAAAACCAGCAAGCTACACTGCTGGACACCCTATGCCAAACCACTAGCAAGACAGGAACACAACCCCACCCATTAGCAGAGAGGCTACCTAAAATCATAATAAGGTCAAAGACACCCCAAAACACACCACCGGACGTGGTCCTGCCCACCAGAAAGACAAGATCCAACCTCATCCACCAGAAAACAGGCACTAGTCCCCTGCACCAGGAAGCCTAAACAACCCACTGAAATCAACCTTAGCCACTGGGGGCAGATACCAAAAACAACAGCAACTACGAACCTGCAGCCAGCGAAAAGGAGAACCCAAACACAGCAAGTTAAGCAAAATGAGAAGACAGAGAAAGACACAGCAGATGAAGGAGCACAGCAGATGAAGGACCCATCAGACCAAAAAAATGAAGAGGAAATAGGCAGTCTACCTGAAAAAGAATTCAGACTAATGATAGTAGAGATGATCCAAAATCTTGGAAATAGAATGGAGAAAATACAAGAAACATTTAACAAGGACCTAGAAGAACTAAAGAGCAAACAAACAATGATGAACAACACAATAAATGAAATTAAAAATTTTCTAGAAGGAATCAATAGCAGAATGACTGAGGCAGAAGAACAGATAAGTGACCTGGAAGATAAAATAGTGGAAATAACTACCACAGAGCAGAATAAAGAAAAAAGAATGAAAAGAATTGAGGATGGTCTCAGAGACCTCTGGGACAACATTAAATGAACCAACATTCAAATTATAGGGGTCCCAGAAAAACAAGAGAAAAAGAAAGTTACTGAGAAAATAGTTAAAGTGATTATAGTTGAAAACTTCCCTAATATGGGAAAGGAAATAGTCAATCAAGTCCAGGAAGCGCAGAGAGTCACATACAGGATAAATACAAGGAGAAACACACCAAGACACGTATTAATCAAACTATCAAAAATTAAATACAAAGAAAAAATATTAAAAGCCGCAAGGGAAAAACAACAAATAACATACAACAGAATCACTCTAAGGTGAACAGCTGATCTTTCAACAGAAACTCTGCAAGCCAGAAGGGAGTGGCAGGACATATTTAAAGTGATGAAAGGGGAAAACCTACAACCAAGATTACTCTACCCAGCTAGGATCTCATTCAGATTCAACAGAGAAATTAAAACCTTTACCAACAAGCAAAAGTTAAGAGAATTCAGCACCACCAAACTAGCTTCACAATAAATGCTAAAGGAACATCTTTAGGCAGGAAACACAAGAGAAGGAAAAGACCTACAATAACAAACCCAAAACAACTGAGAAAATGGTCATAGGAACATGCATATTGACAATTACCTTAAATGTTAATGGATTAAATGCTCCAACCAAAAGCCATAGACTGGCTGAATGGACAGAAAAACAAGACCCATTTATATGCTGTCTACAGAGACCCACTTCAGACCTAGAGACACATACAGACTGAAACTGAGGGGATGGAAAAAGATATTTGATGCAAATGGAAATAAAAAGAAACCTGGAGTAACAATTCTCATATCAGACAAAATAGACTTTAAAATAAAGACTGCTAAAGAGACAAAGGACACTACATAATGATTAAGAGTTCAATCCAATAAGAAGATATAATAACTGTAAATATTTATGCACACAACATAGGAGCACCTCAATACATAAGGCAAATGCTAACACCCATAAAAGCGGAAATCAACAGTAACACCATCATAGTAGGGGACTTTAACACCCCACTTTAACCAATGGACAGATCAACCAAAATGAAAATAAATAAGGAAACACAAGCTTTAAATGACAAATTAAACAAGATGGACTTAATTGATATTTATAGGATATTCCATCCAAAAACAACAGAATACACTTTCTTCTCAAGTGCTCATGGAACATTCTCCAAAATAGATCATATCTTGGGTCACAAATCAAGCCTTGGTAAATTTAAGAAAACTGAAATCATATCAAGTATCTTTTCTGACCACAATGATATTAGACTAGATATCAATTACAAGAAAAAACCTGTAAAAAATACAGACACATGGAGGGTACACAATACACTACTTAATAACCAAGAGATCACTGAAGAAATCAAAGGAGAAATCAATAAATACCTAGAAACAAATGACAATGAAAACATAATGACCCAAAACCTATGGGATGAAGCAAAAGCACTTCTAAGAGGGAAGTTTATAGCAATACAATTCTACCTCAAGGAACAAGAAACATCTCAAATAAACAACCTAACCTTACATCTAAAGCAATTACAGAAAGAATAAAAAAAAAAACAAAGTTAGCAGAAGGAAAGAAATCAAAAAGATCAGATCAGAAATAAATGAAAAATAAATGAAGGAAATAGCAAAGATCAATAAAACTAAAAGCTGGTTCTTTGAGAAGGTAAACAAAATTGATAAACCATTAGCCAGACTCATCAAGAAAAAAAGGGAGAAGACTCAAATCAATAGAATTAGAAATGAAAACGGAGAAGTAACAACTGACACTGCAGAAATACAAAAGATCATGAGAGATTCCTACAAGCAACTCTATGCCAGTAAAGTGGACAACCTGGAAGAAATGGACAAATTCTTAGAAAAGCACAACCTTCCAAGCCTGAACCAGGAAGAAATAGAAAATATAAACAGACCAATCACAAGCACTGAAACTGAGACTGTGATAAAAAATCTTCCAACAAACAAAAGCCCAGGACCAGATGGCTTCACAGGCGAACTCTATCAAACATTTAGAGAAGAGCGAACACCTATCCTTCTCAAACTCTTCCAAAATATAGTAGAGGGAGGAACACTCTCAAACTCATTCTACAAGGCAACATCATCATCCTGATACCAAAACCAGACAAAGATGTCACAAAGAAAGAAAACTACAGGCCAATATCACTGATGAACATAGATGCAAAAATCCTCAATAAAATACCAGAAAACAGAATCCAACAGCACATTAAAAAGATCATACACCAGGGGCTTCCCTGGTGGCGCAGTGGTTGAGAGTCCGCCTGCCGATGCAGGGGACACGGGTTCGTGCCCTGGTCCGGGAAGATCCCACATGCCGCGGAGCAGCTGGGCCCGTGAGCCATGGCCACTGAGCCTGTGTGTTCGGAGCCTGTGCTCCGCGACGGGAGAGGCCACAACAGTGAGAGGCCCGCGTACTGGGAAAAAAAAAAAAAAAGATCATACACCATAATCAAGTGGGGTGTATCCCAAGAAAACAAGGATTCTTCAATATATGCAAATCAATCAATGTGATACACCCTATTATCAAATTGAAGGAGTAAACCATATGATCATCTTAAATGATGCAGAAAAAGCTTTTGACAAAATTCAACACTCATTTATGATAAAAACCCTCTAGAAAGTAGGCATAGAGGGAACTTACCTCAACATAATAAAGGCCATATATGACAAACCCACAGCCAACATCGTTCTCAATGGTGAAAAACTGAAAGCATTTCCTCTAAGATCAGGAACAAGACAAGGCTGTTCACTCCCACCACTAGTATTCAACATAGTTTTGGAAGTTTTGGCCACAGCAATCAGAGACGAAAAGAAATGAAAGGAATCCAAATCAGTACGGAAAAAGTAAAGCTGTCGGGCTTCCCTGGTGGCGCAGTGGTTGAGAGTCCGCCTGCCGATGCAGGGAGCGCAGGTTCGTGCCCCGGTCCACATGCCGCGGAGCAGCTGGGCCCGTGAGCCATGGCCGCTGAGCCTGCGCGTCCAGAGCCTGTGCTCCGCAACGGGAGAGGCCACAACAGTGAGAAGCCCACGTACCGCAAAAAAAAAAAAAAAAAAAAAAAAGGAAAGCTGTCACTGTTTGCAGATGACATGATACTATACATAGAGAATGCTAAAGATGCTGCCAGAAAACTATTAGAGCTAATCAATGAATTCAGTAAAGTAGCAGGATACAAAATTAATGCACAGAAATCTCTGGCATTCCTATATACTAATGATGAAAAATCTGAAAGAGAATTTAAGGAAACACTCCCATTTACGACTGCAACAAAAAGAATAAAATACCTAGGAATAAATCTACCTAAGGAGACAAAAGACCTGTATGCAGAAAACTATAAGACACTGATGAAAGAAATTAAAGATGATACAAACAGATGGAGAGATATACCACATTCTTGGACTGGAAGAATCAACATTGTGAAAATGACTATACAACCCAAAGCAACCTACAGATTCAATGCAATCCCTATCAAACTACCACTGGCATTTTTCACAGAACTAGAACAACAAATTTCACAATTTGCATGGAAACACAAGACCCCAAATAGCCAAAGCAATCTTGAGAAAGAAAAACGGAGCTGGAGGAATCAGGCTCCCGGACTTCAGACTATACTACAAAGCTACAGTAATCAAGACAGTATGGTACTGGCAAAAAAAACAGAAAGATAGATCAATGGAACAGGATAGAAAGCCCAGAGATAAACCCATGCACATATGGTCACCTTATCTTTGATAAAGGAGTCAAGAATATACAATAGAGAAAAGACAGCTTCTTCAATAAGTGGGGCTGGGAAAACTGGACAGCTACATGTAAAAGAATGAAATTAGAATACTCCCTTAACACCATATACAAAAATAAACTCAAAATGGATTAAACACCTAAATGTAAGGCCAGACACTATAAAACTCTTAGAGCAAAACATAGGCAGAATACTCTATGACATAAATCACAGCAAGATCCTTTTTGACCCACCTTCTACAGAAATGGAAATAAAAACAAAAATAAACACATGGGACCTAATGAAACTTTTGCACAGCAAAGGAAACCATAAACAAGATGAAAAGACAACCCTCAGAATGGGAAAAAAATATTTGCAAATGAAGCAACTGACAAAGGATTAATCTCCAAAATTTACAAGCAGCTCATGCAGCTCAATATCCAAAAAACAAACAACCCAATCCAAAAATGGGCAGAAGACCTACATAGACATTTCTCCAAAGAAGATATACAGATTGCCAACAAACACATGAAAGGATGCTCAACATCACTAAGCATTAGAGAAATGCAAATCAAAACTACAATGAGGTATCACCTCACACTGGTCAGAATGGCTATCATCAAAAAAATCTACAGGGCTTCCCTGGTGGCGCAGTGGTTGGGAGTCCGCCTGCCGATGCAGGGGACACGGGTGCGTGCCCCGGTCCGGGAGGATCCTGCGTGCCGCGGAACGGCTGGGCCCGTGAGCCATGGCCGCTGGGCCTGCGCATCCAGAGCCTGTGCTCCGCGACGGGAGAGGCCACAGCAGTGAGAGGCCCGCGTAACGCAAAAAAAGAAAAAATCTACAAACAATATATGTTGGAAAGGGTGTGGAGAAAAGGGAACCCTCTTGCACTGTTGGTGGGAATGTATATTGATACAGCCACTATGGAGAACAGTATGGGGGTTCCTTAAACAACTAAAAATAGAACTACCATATGACCCAGCAATCCCACTACTGGGCATATACCCTGAGAAAACCATAATTCAAAAAGAGTCATGTACCACAATGTTCATCGCAGCATTATCTACAATAGCCAGGACATGGAAGCAACCTAAGTGTCCATCAACAGATGAATGGATAAAGAAGATGTGGTACATATATATAATGGAATATTACTCAGCCATAAAAAGAAACAAAATTGAGTTATTTGTAGTGAAGTGGATGGACCTAAAATCTGTCATACGGAGTGAAGTAAGTCAGAAAGAGAAAAACAAATACCATATGCTAACACATATATATGGAACCTAAAAAAAAAAAAAGGTTCTGAAGAACCTAGGGGCAGGACAGGAATAAAGATGCAGACGTAGAGAACGGACTTGAGGACACAGGGAGGGGGAAGGGTAAGCTGCGATGAAGTGAGAGAGTGGCATGGACATATATACACTATCAAATGTAAAATAGATAGCTAGTGGGAAGCAGCTGCAAAGCACAGGGAGATCAGCTCCTGCTTCGTGACCACCTAGAGGGGTGGGATAGGGAGGGTGTGAGGGTGACGCAAGGGGGAGGAGATATGGGGATGTATGTATATGTATAGCTGATTCACTTTGTTATAAAGCAGAAAATAACACACCATTGTGAAGCAATTATACTCTAATAAAGATGTTAAAATAAATAAATAAAAATTTTTTGAATGTCTTAAAAAAAAAAGATGACATAGACACAGATTCTATCTCAAGTTATGTCCTGTCTCACAGAAATGATAAATATATGTGATTGAAAATAGCAGAAAGTGCCATAAGAGAAGTACAGATAAAGAGCCATGAGTAGTCAAAGAAGGGGAAAACTACTTCAACTTGGTGAGGGATATGAGCTGTGCCTAAAAGATAAGGGAGGCTGTGACAATGAGATAACATGTAAAAGAGCATTTCTTGGGCAGAAGAAAAAATATAACCAAAATTATGGAAATGAACAAGCAAGGGTGAGTAAGGTTCAGTGAATAATGGAAACAATTTACTTTGGAAGGAGGATTAGGTAAAAAAAGAATAGTAGAAAAATGAGGTTACAGACATAGCCAAACTATGGAGAATCTTGAATGGTAAGCTGTACGTTTTTGAATATATTACTTCTAGCCAAGGCCATTACATCCAAGTTTCACAAAAAAGAGCAAATCACACATTTTAGGTCTATTTATAAACATATTCATCTAATAGAAGAAAACTTTTTTCCTACATAGGAAAACCACACACAAACACACATACAAGAATACTATTCCAAAGACATGAAAAACAACTTCAAGTAAAAACAGATAAGAATCCCCTTCTAAATTTTACTGGGTTTTCTCACAGTTACAAATAATGTTAACAGATCCAGATTAATACACAATAATCTGAAAAAATTAACAACTGGATAATATCTTTCCACTTAAGGGAAAGAGAAGCCAAAAGAAATGTACTATAATAGCAGGATCATTCTCTTCATCCTTTAATACCAACTAGTCAACATGAATAAACTGTTAAAATCTCCCTTAATAAAACCTCCCTATGTTCTAGACTAAAATAGAGAGTACGGAGGCAAACAACAAAATACATACAATGTAATAACAAATATGTTATTAATATGTATGTATGATACATAAACCTCAGCTAGACCTGAACTGGTAAACAAAATATCAGCTACAAAAATCAGTTTTCAGGCAATTAAGGAAATTTGAACATGGAATAGATATTGGATGATGTTAGGATTCTTAGATGTGATAATGGCACTGTGGTTATCAAGAAAATGTCCTTATTCTTAGAAGTATTTAGCAGTGAAGTTACAGCACATGCAGCTTATTTCAAAGGTTTTAGATTTAAAAGTATATAAAGAGAAAAAGAGTAAAGCAACTATGGCATAATGTTAATTATTGGACCCATGTGGAGAGTATATAAATGGTCACCATATTCTTTTTTTCTAACTTTTCTGTATGTTTGAAATTTTTCGACAAATTTGGGGGGAACTAACCATTCCAGGCAATGTGAAACCACAGCTTGGAGGAAATTAAAAGACCTGGTTATTCTTTTTTTATATATATAAATTTATTTATTTTATTTTTGGCTGTGTGGGTCTTCATTGCTGTGCACAGGCTTTTCTTCAGCTGCAGGGAGCGGGGGCTACTCTTCACTGCAGGTTCACGGGGCTTCTCATAGCAGTGGCTTCTCTTGTTGTGAAGCATGGGCTCTAGGCACACAGGCTTCAGTAGTTGTGACACGTGGACTCAGTAGTTGTGGCTCACAGGCTTTAGAGCACAGGCTCAGTAGTTGTGACTCACGAGCCTAGTTGCTCCACAGTACGTGGGATCTTCCCAGACCACGGCTCGAACCTGTGTTCCCTGCATTAGCAGGCGGATTCTTAACCACTGCTCCACCAGGGAAGCCCAGACCTGAGTATTCTTAAATTAAGCTTTTCTTTGTGACATTTTCCTGCTGATCTCTTACGAGCATAAATAATACTCCTTGAACCTGGATGTTCTAGCGTTCTTTTATAAAGCTAAAGACTATGAAACAGAAATCCTCAAGAAAGAATAATCATTTGTTAAGGCTTCTGCTTTCACATACAGAAACACTGCACTGATGGTCCAAGTGAGCTTCCTAAACAGTATTCTGAAGCAGTAGCTCTAACCTTCAGATCAAAACATTTTTTAGGATACTTGACCTGTTGGATAAACTCATGAAAGCTATTAAATTTCTCCCCAGAAAAAAAGTACACAGATCCCAAATCTTGTATACAATTTCAGGAGGTCTCACATATGGCTTCCAAAGCCTATACACGAGCTAAAAACCTTTGCCTACTCTTTTCTGAGTAACTCCTGAGAATACTAAAGATGAATAAGGTCGTTTCACGCAGAAAATGTAAATATGCAAGCAATTTTTGTTGAAATAATATTCAACAGCTCTTCTACAGGCACAAAACTTCTGTAGTAAACTTTCTTTTATTCGACAGGTAGAAAGATTTTTTATATGTAAAAATACAGATTACACTCCCTGCAAATCCAGTTTTCAAACCATAACAAAATGTCTTTCTACGTACCAACTGCGGTACCAATAAACAGCTCGTCTCCGTATCTAGACCACACCAGCCACGATTCCCACCCTCTCTCTTCTTCCTCTCTGCATTTGAAAAACAGAAGACAGTTCCAATCTTAGAACCACAAATCCCATAGAAGGATTGTGGGTAATGTAGTCCTCTGACCACGCGCACCTCAGGAAAGGTAGGGTGATTTACAGAGGCTGCTGAGAAATCCATTGCTTAGTTCAGAGGAAGTCAATGCTTCCGGATACCCTAAGCAAGCAAAAAAATAATAATAATAACTGACTGAGCTGGAGTAGGAAAACATTCTTCGAACTGCAAGTCCCAGTGTGCTTTGCGTCCCCAAGCAGGGAGTGCAGGCTTTGCGCCTGCGCAGCCGGTTTCTTGCGTCCGGAAAGCTGTAGTCCCTGCCTGCGGCTCAGAGACCACGCCGAGGGGACAGCCGCCACCGCTACCGCTGCTGCCGCCGCCACGAAGGAGGAAGAGCAAGGGAGGATGTGGGTTTTTGGTTACGGGTCCCTCATCTGGAAGGTGGACTTCCCCTATCAGGACAAGGTGGTTGGATATATCTCAGGCTACAGCAGGCGCTTCTGGCAGGGCAGCATCGACCACCGCGGGGTTCCTGGCAAGGTGAGGCGCTAACCAGTCCCCCACACTTACTGACCCCGGCGCACTGCTCCCCATCTCCTGGCCCAGCTCTGCGGGACTTACACCCCAACGGCCGAGTAAACTCATGAAATAGTTTATAATGCTGCTACCTCTCTCTGTGCACCTTCCTGGGCCACGTGCCCCCGACTCCCTCTCAAACCAAAGGCAGTCCTTCCAAAGCCACTTGACATGCTGGTGGTAGGTAGTTCTTGAAGAGGAAGACGCGTGGGCGTAAACTCGCACAAGGCTAACGTGCTGGGAGGGGACCCCATCTCTTGGCAACTACTGCCCCCCCAAAAAAGGTGGGAAGATAAACCTTCCTGTCACCACGGAGTTGAAATACTAAAATCAACTAGCAAATTCAGCTTTTTTGCAATTAATTAAGTTTATTGGCATTTCTGCATTCTGCCAGGCTTTGACTGGTTTAAGTTTAAACGTGCATGTTATTTCTGGGTTTTTTTTTAGTATCTTTCCAAAGGTTTTATTTTATGACACCTAAGGTCACAGAAGAACTAGTTTCCAAAATTACCTTACTTTGATCACGTTGGTTGTCCGGTACTTCCCAAGTTAAGTGAGTCCCGCTTTGTTACCTAAATAGCAAAGTACCAATACTATATCCAGCATTATTTTAATGTTTTTTTTTCTCAGTGGTTCTCCTCTAAATTATAAATGCAAAATATAAGTTCTTTGATCCATTTTTCAGTCAGTCTTATACGTGAAAAAAGAGTTACAGCTCACTGCTTATGCAAATCAGCCTCGTTTTGGCTGCAAAACAACTAATCCATAAGGAAAACTAAATTTTGAGTAACTGATAATTTGGATAAGTTGAACACTTATTATAGTTAACCTCCTAACTTTTAGAAGAGTACAAAGTGTTTAATTGCTTACATATTCCCTAAAATACTCTGAGAGTTATATGAGCTTGATTACCACTTTTTTAAAAAAGAAATTAATATTGGCTCAAAAGCACAATATCTAAAATGCTAGAAATCAGATGTAGCAAGAGATTGAGGTTAATTCCAAAGAAATACCTGTAGTCTTGCATCATGGAAAAGGTAAGAGAGGAAGGCTGTAGTTTGCACCTGCTCATCAATGAGACATAGGATGAAAATCACAAAAAGTTAAAAGCTGTCCTACCTCAACTAGAGTTGGTGAATTAGGAATTTGGCTTTAAGGTAGACAGATGACTTGAAAACAGAGGAGTGATTTACCACAAATGCACATTTACAGGCTAACAGAAACTTCATGACCAAGGTATCTCCAAGAGTGTTATAAAATAATATTTAAGACTTTAAAGAACTAAGTTAAATAAAATGCCTTTTGAGTTGTCAGATATGGGCACTTAAAACTGCCATTCTGAAGAAGAATGCCTTAACCCAGGCTTCAATTTCAATGACCAAGTATTAATTACTTACAAACACAGTTATACAGCATATTTTACTACTCTAGTCTCAACCAAAATGTTTGTTTGGTACACAGCATAATGAGTTATGTACACCGCCAAAACAAACTGATGATAAGAAACTGTCATGCCAATACAACAGTTCATGAGTCTTTAAAAAAGAAGGTAGCTATAAAAGCCAATATCTCTCTTTTTACTTAAATATACTAAAATATAAGGCAGGAAATTTGGGGGAAAAAACTGCAATGGCTAATAGTTTGATACCTACTTTTATTTAAAGAATCCATCCTAGCATATTAAAGGAAAGCCTAAGGCACTGAACATTTTCTAAATATAATTCTATTAAGAAAACTGGAAAGAACATTATCTTCACATTTTTTATTATAATGGATCACCAGCCTTTTATAAATATTAACTGTCTGACAAACAAGAATATAAAAGGCTACAGAAATATCTAGCAAATTAGAATAACGTAAATGCTATACAGGACTATGTTTTTACAGCAACATATGCTTCTAGTGAGCATATGATCATTACATATGAAACATGATATTATTAAACAAATGTTGGACTCATTTCCACATACTGCAATGTGACATTTGTAGGAAAAATACCAAACTTACTTTCTTTACTAAATTATGCTTTCTTTTTAGCTTCATTTAACTTTACTATCTTCCTAAGTTTAATTAAGCATCTCATTTATTTCTAACAAAACTGGCCAGTTCTCATCAAATTAAGGATTTATTTAAATGTGAAAATTTTTTCATATCAAAAAGAATATATTTCAATTTCAAAAAGAGAAAACATTTTAACACAAGAGATAATCATGAATATTTACTAAATCCCTCACTTTTCTAGATGTAGATCAGAAACATTACTCATTACCCAATGAAAGCACCCATCATGACTCATATTTCACAGCATACTCCAATCCCATTCAGCTTCCAAGACCCCTTCTTCAGTTTTAATACCCCCAAAACACACTTAAGTGCATTTACAAATTTACATTGTTTCCCAACAATATATTTTATTTTAGGGACAAACAGCTTAAATTTTAGAAAATATTTCTGAGTAAATATATCAGTAGTGCCAATAGTCCATGTCTGTTTCATCCATAAGCAGTCACAGGGACAAATCTATTTTCCCTTAATGACTCCCTATATATGCTCTTTGTTTTCTGTTTCAATTGCCACCACCTATATCCAGGACTTTACTACCTCTCCTCCTTTCAACAATTACTACTGAGTACTCACATGTAAGTGGGAGACACCTATGCAAACAACAATACCTGATAAGTGCTATAAGGGAAATGAATAAAAGGAGCAATGAGAGTTTAGAAGGAGCTGCTGCAAAGTCATCTGGGCAGATAGCCAAGCCTTTATGGAGAGAGTGGTGGGAGGATATCTAAGGGATTCTAAAGAAGGAAACGCATTCCACACTGGGAACTGGTATATCCAAAGATGTGAATGTCTGTAAAAGTTATAAATAATTCATTACAGCTTGAGAGGGAAAGTGGTTAAGAAATGAGGTTTGTAGTTAACTCATGCAAAAGAATTTTTATTTTATCTTGTAGAATATTACAACCCTGAAAAATTCAAAGCACAGAAGTGAGTGGCCCAATTTTTGCACCAGAAAGTCAACCTAGGGCCAAGTAGAGAACAGTCTGGAGGCAGGCAGCGAAATCCCTAAGGAGGCAACTGAAAGATGAAGAGAAACCAGATTCAGAAGATAATCAGAAGATAGAGCTACCAAGAATTGGTGACTAGTCTGGTGAAAGGGGAAGAAAGGAAAGGTGGAGTGCAGAACTTGTCCCCTCCACCATTAACATTTCTTACGCACAGTCTACCTCCTTTGCACTTGAACGTGTATACTACATACTTTACCACACCCATCTTCCCACAGCACTTCTTTTATCATGCCAGTCACCTACTACTCAAGTGCTACAGTAGCTCTTCATTTCCTATTTCTCCCAAATTTCAGTGGCTTCTTCTTTTCCATTGTCCCCCAGTTTCAACTCCAATCTCAAATCTGACTCTATCCTATTTCTCCAGTTATGTTTTTGAATCATCTTCCATACATGGAGGACCCTCTGCTAAAGTCAGACTCTTGCCCTGGTGTAATCTTGCTTCTAGACCCTCACTCATAAATCATGAGTCACAGTGCCCTTTTGCCAGAATTTTGTCTTTCTTTCTGACCACCCAAGACTCAGAATTCTTACTGCATTTAATAAATAGTATACATCATAGCCCTTAAGTATTCTCTACCTATTTCACATGTTAAGTACATATTCCAGAATTACAATATAAGCTCTTGAAAGCAGGAATCAAGGTTTTATCTTCTCTACAGCACAGAATAGGTATTCAATAAATAGCTCCATATTCACTTTGATATTGAAGGTAACATGGCAATAGCTAAATGACCCACACCAATATATGTATCCTCACTTTAACATTACCTTAAATAGAAAATAAGTCAAATATAAATGTCCAACAATACAAGAATGTTTAAATTATAGTTGACAGTAGAATATTATGCAACTATTAAAATGGATGAGAAGACAAACAGGAAAATATAATTAAAAACATAATCCAAAATTCCATGTATTCCATGATTATGAATTATCTATACAAGTAGACAAAGACTAGAAGGAAATAGCAACAAGGATGACACAAATATCTGAATGATGTAAGCTCGCTATGTGCCACACAATAGGCATACAAGTAGGTAAAACTGTGGCTTACAACTCAACTTTCTCACTAATGATAACATGTCAGTAGACACAGACTTTGGCACCAGGTAGGAACTGTATTTGAAAAAAAAAAAAAAGCAAATTCTTAGACTGCTCCATACCTACAGAATCAGGAACTACCTCCACGTAATTCTGATCTACACTTAAGTTTGAGAACCACTTCCCAATAGGAAAGCACCCTGGAATGTCATGTTTTGTTCCTCAGTGAAACTACAGCAATCTTTTTTTCCTAAAGAGAAAAAAGTGATCAGAACATTTATTTATAATTGCTCCTTCCTTTTGCTTTTCATTTTAGATGAGCCTTAGTTACATGTGTGTGTTTTTAATATATCCATTCTAAGTGAACATAATATACCTATTATATACAAATTAAAGAGAATCTTTTAGAAAGGCCAAGATAATTTGGATAAGGTAGACTCTCTTAATTCATTTTAAAATTTATCATAAAAAGTAAGTACTTTTGAAAAAGTGCTTAGTATGAGCAAACAAAGTTAAAATATTCCACGTCAACAGTAAGTTGCTAATGCTCAGTTATTGAACTTTAATTCGGGAAAAAAAATTTTTTTTTTTTTTTTTTACTTTTTTAAAACAGCCTGGAAGAGTTGTGACTCTTGTTGAAGATCCTGCGGTATGGTATAATTATTCTTTTTTGTATAGTCTTTAATCATAAAATGTTAAGATGTTTCTCAGTTTTAATAATCAATGAAATTGTATTAGCAGTCATCACAGACAATTTGAACTACACTGAGTCTAGAATTCCTCTCTGTATTTGTTGTATTTCTTTTCATCTGTTGGGAAAAGCTGGAATACAGAATTCAAGGTAGACAACAAAAAACCAGTGGCATATAGTCTCCTTTTTCCTTTCTTGATGAGTTTATTGACTGAGAATTTTGTGGTCTCCTTTGAAAGTAATGGAGCCCGCCCTCAGACAGACTACCACTAAGAATCAAATGAAACCCTAAAGCTTTCCTCACATTTGCTAGGATTCTAATATTTCAGCAAAAATCCCAGTCATGAACTATCACTTTCTTTACTGCCTACTTTTATCAAGAGCACAAGAGGTTTTTTAGAAAGTTTAGAGCACTAGAAAACTTTTATTTACCTGGTAGTTCTCTGTTTCTTAAATATTTTCAATCATTTTACTGAGATCCAAATTTTATATTATGAAGTTAAATATTTAACTTTAGAAAGGACTTTGATATATAAAATTAAGCAGCTAGCAACAGCAGATGAATGGTGAAATTATGAAACGCTTTCATAAATTACATTAGAAAAAGCATCTATAAAAATGGCTTCAAACTGGTAAAACTCCTAATTAGAGTTAATAAAACCACTTTGTTTCTATAGAATGTTAATATATTCAAGATGCTTAGCAACCTAAAGTTTAATAATCAAGTTAATAATTAAAGGTTGTCAAGAAACTAGAAAATCTGTGTTACAAACTATAAATCTTGCTTATATCACAGATATTTTATTAATACTACAAAGAATCTTTGCAGCTGAAGTACACTGCTTTTACTGACACTGTTCATGAGCTCTCTTGACAAAGAGGTTGCCATTTAGTATTCTGGATGGAGTAATTTACAAAGGATATTTGAAAGTTTAGGCAGTGAAGAAATGAACAGATAAATGAACCTATCGCCTTAATAGTTGATTACTTTATTACAGAGCTTTTAAAGTACAGAACACTTTCTGCAAATAAGGGAACACCAAATATATAAGTGATACTCAACTCCAGCTGAAGGGGGTTGGGGGTCAAACCCCTCCCAGCCAGCACGCCAACACTTATATCCAGAAGCCCTGAAGTAGGCTTCAGGGTGGCTACAACACTCCCTGAAGCAGTTTGGAAACTACTGCCCCTATACCATCAGTGAAATGTTTATGGATTTAAAGCTTTAGAACTATATTTAAAGACTAAATGAAGACCTGGTATTTTAATTTCAGTCCCATTAGTTAAAAGACATAATTTGAAAAACTTAAACAAAGATAAATATCCTGGTATACAAGGAAATCATTTATTCAGATTGAAGAATGTAAAATGCTGATTTCCTTTACTGTTTAGTATATACCTGTTGGGTGCACATTAAGTGAAGCAAAACTGCACTGATTTCTAAGAATATACAAGATATTTTCTTACATCATAATATATCTTCATCTATTTTAGCCTTGTAAAAACTAAATAATATATTCTTTTCATTTTTCAACAGGGTTGTGTATGGGGTGTTGCTTACAGACTGCCAGTAGGAAAGGAAGAAGAAGTAAAAGCATACCTTGACTTCAGAGAGAAAGGAGGCTACAGGACCAAAACAGTCATTTTTTATCCAAAAGATTCCACAACAGAACCATTCACTGTGTTGCTATATATTGGAACATGTGATAATCCTAATTATCTTGGTCCTGCACCTCTGGAAGACATTGCTGAACAAATTTTTAATGCAGCTGGTCCAAGTGGAAAAAATACAGAATATCTTTTTGAACTTGCAAATTCCATTAGAAGCCTTGTGCCAGAAGATGCAGATGAGCATCTTTTCTCTTTGGAAAAATTAGTAAAGGAACGTTTAGAAGGAAAACAGAACTTCAATTGTTTAAAAAGACCTAACTGACTTTTCCAAACAAGCAGAGCTTTTAGTCTTCAGAGAACAGCACAATGGCATTATGATTTGTAAACGTGTTTATTTGAAAGTCTTAGTTGTGTTTAATGTTGTAGTCAAGATATCATCTAAATTTATAGTTTAATTGCAAGTGGCTTGAAACACATACATATTCAAGATATTGGGGTATAAAGAAAAAATTTGTTTCAATAATATAATGATTTTCCAGCTATGTGATATTAAATACTTGCTTATGAGAAGTGAGTTCTTTAGAAAAATATGATGAAGGACTCAGTTCAGAACTTGTTTTTATCTGAATAAATATAATTGTTATTTCATACCACAGTACTATTTTGAAGTTGTAGAGAATTAAACCAAAAGACCAGTAAATATAATAAGGTTATACCTTCAATATATTCCCATACATCAACTCTGTAATCATGGTTTAAAATAAATAAGCTTAAAATAACACGTAATTAGAAACGTATGGTAATATAGACAAGATTTGGGCCTTGAATGTGAATCTCCTTATTTAGGTATTAAATGAAATCCTTTCCAATGTAAGCTAAAAAATAGCATTTTAATATAAAAATTTCCTTGGAATTATAACGTACTATACCTCTCCATTTTTGAATAAATGTATTTTACTACATGGAAAAAAACCCTTTCAGCTAGAAAAGCACAAATTATACAAATCATGTCCACTAACAATGTAGTCTAGTCTGTCACTCACTTTGTATTAATCTTATACTGAAACTTAAAAACAAAGATGGGCTATCTGATATTACAAATTAACAGAAACATATAATGAAAGTTTGCTGTTTGAAATGGTGTTTAGAATTGTAATTTTTTAAAGTAAGAAGTGGCATTACCTGATCATTTGCTACACAGCTTTTTTTTTCCTTCTTACATCTTGTCACCTAAAGGTATCCACTAAATAGTGCTGATGATGCTACTCAAGTAGGAAACATATATGTGCATTACTAACTCATGTAAAAAGTAACTTTGATTCAAACTAATCAGATTATTTCTTATATAGGTGATATCCTCAACAGGACATATAGTCTCTCTGTTATATAGTCAACATGAAAAGAATTTCAGTATCCCATTAAGTCTAATGTGAAACTAATAATTAGTACAGAAGTTTTTCATGTAAAATAAAATAAAGCTGTCCTACATAGTAGGAACAGTAGTCCTTTTCAGGTTTTTTTAAATCTGTTAACACATTACTTGATAATTTACTCAGCTACATAACTATTTTAAATATTTTCCAACATTTTCAATATTAGTTTTCTAGAAGGCATTTCACTTGTCCTGTACAACAGGAAGAATACTAACATTCATTAATGAATACCTCATAAGGATGTACTAGGCACTATACATAATCATCCTTAGAGCATGTTTCCATAGTAACTTGCACACAATTAACACATCTAGTAAGCAGCAGAAGTCCATGTCTCTGCTAAAGCACAAGATCTTTCTACAATATATTTAAAAATCCACTTGAATTTAACTGTCTTTACTAACCTGCATCTCTTTTTCAGGAGATAAACAAGATTTAACTTTTTGTGTAACGACATAGTATGTGACTTGTTACATAGAGCTGTTAATTTTTTTTTTTTTTTTTTTTTTTTTTTTTTTTTTTTTTGCGGTACGCGGGCCTCTCACTGCTGTGGCCTCTCCCGTTGCGGAGCACAGGCTCTGGACGTGCAGGCTCAGCGGCCATGGCTCACGGGCCCAGCCGTTCCGCGGCATGTGGGATCCTCCCAGTCCAGGGCACAAACCTGCGTCCCCTGCATCGGCAGGCGGACTCTCAACCACTGCGCCACCAGGGAAGCCCAGAGCTGTTAATTTTGATAGATGCATACAGATTTCCACAAATATAATGAGCCTATCCAAGATTCACATGCCATAGCTCAGAATCACATAGGTGTATTCAGAGATCCAGCCTTAGTGACTCTTCTACCATTTAATATATAACTATGTTATGAAATATCAAGGGAGAGGGATTACTTTGGGTTCCCCATTTAAGTGTCTTTCTAGACTCTCAGTTAGAAGTTAACTAGAAAATACACATGTGGTATACCATCAACATTTATAGGGAAGCCATGATCCAAAGAACCCAGGGACAGGGACCTTTCATTTTCATTGGGATGGAGAGAAACATGACTAAAATGGAGAAGATAAACAATACTGAATTAGAGAGAAGCTAGGGTTTGGAGCACACAAGCTAGTAAGAATCATAAAGGTACTAAGTTATCTAGAGCATAACATTTTTGTTAACAAAACTGCAAGTCTCTTTATAGCCCTTGGACCTCACTTTCAAAACAGTCTCTCTCATTCTGCCCTCATCACACACACATAACTCAGATTCTCATTCCTCAGAGAATAAATCTTATTAGCTAAGTGTTCAGTTTTAGGAATTCAAGAAAAGTATGTGTGTAAACCCTACATAGAGAAAATAAACTTTTTTTTTTTTTTTTTTTTTTTTTTTTGCGGTACGTGGGCCTCTCACCGTCGTGGCCTCTCCCGTTGCAGAGCACAGGCTCCAGACGTGCAGGCTCAATGCCATGGCTCACGGGCCCAGCCGCTCCGCGGCATGTGGGATCTTCCCGCACCGGGGCACGAACTGGTGTCCCCTGCATCGGCAGGCGCACTCCCAACCACTGCGCCACCAGGGGAGCCCGAGAAAAGAAACTTTTAATGTAAATCTCTAATGGAGTAGATTTTTTAAAGTAGGTCTTTCTACTCCTACTCCAGGCCACTATTATATTTCCTTTCCCCCACTCTCAAACAAATAACACACTCACTCTTCAGTCTACCAAGAACTGTAACCACAGTCTAGATACCACCTGCATACATAAAAAGTTATCACTTAGGGAAACGAAGGTTGCTGTGATGTCAACTCTGAATATTTGAAAGAATGAAGGTGATCTATTCCTTCAAGACTGATTTTAAAACATTTTATAGTCAACATTTTATTCTATTATATTAGATTTCTCTTTTCCATAAAAACATATCTTTTTAAAATTATAACTTTGGAACAGCTGTGAATATCAATGTAAGCATCATCCTCCTATAATTTACATCCCTGATTCTAAGTCAGTTATATGATAAATATGCTTAAAATTCCCTCTCATCATATCACGTCGAAATCTACGTATCAAATAGGGTATTCCAATTATGCCTATCTTTTTCAACAAAAATACTGTGACTATATTTTCTATGAATTTATTCAGCTTTTAACGATCTATTTTTATGAATTTCTAAAACTTTAAAATAAACTCACCCTAGGCACACATTAAAAATTCAACGATTAGCAAATGATTTTTTAATCCTGTGGCTACTCTTCAAAGAATGTGAACTCCTGAAAAAGTACTAAAATTATTCTTCTAAATGTCAAATTTATATGATGAAAATTAGCTTTACTGAATTTCAGGGTTGTTTAATTCTTCTTAAGGTTCATTTTACCTTTCTAAAATATTATATAGTTCAGTACCAATTTCTGGGTAGTTTTATTTAACTGTACTGAACCTCCCTGTCTTTATAAATGGTTAGCCAATGCACATACATCTGGAAAAACCACCACTTAACCCTACAATTTCTTTCACTCTTCTAGCTTTCCTATCCTTTGCAGGAATTTCTAAACTAGTGTTCTATTTCCTTATCAACTCATTTCAGTGTTCCTCCAATCGAACTTTACTCTGCTGTACTCTACCCAATCAGTGTAGTCTCAGGTCTCCAATGACCCCTTTCTGATTCAACCCAAAGATCTCAGTACTTCATCCTTCTTTACAACTCTGACGCATCAGACACTAGTGACCGTATCACTAAGGCCAAAAAAGCAGAACATTTCGTTGCATTTCTATTTACATCTTTGACTACTGTTTATCAGATGCACAAACTCATCGAACCCTAGGCTTCAATTACCATCTTTATTTAGAAAACTTCCAATCTCTAGCCTACTTCCTCAAACTCTTTACAAATCTATATGTCTTATATGTAAGGTACCTCCAGTTGAGCTATATAAACACCTGAAACTTAGTGTATTAAAAACATAATTCATCTCCTTTCCCAAAGAAAAATTTTGTCCCACATTACTTCCCTGTACATGATACACATTAAATGTTGAACAATGGACAGAACAGAAAATACAACAAACAAGTTTAAAATATCACCAATTCACAGGCTTTTGCAGAAAATATTTTCACAAGTTTTACAAAATGTAGTTTGTGTTCCTTGTTTATAATAAATTTTAGCATTTTA